>NC_048298.1:227042700-227342700 GCF_013100865.1 Trachemys scripta elegans | reverse complement strand
CTGCCCCCTCCCACTTACTCCCTATTCCCCCAAGACCACCACCTCACCTTACATGTGCATCTTCTCAGGGACCAGGCACCTAATTAGTGGAGCCACACCTGGCTCTTAGGTGGGAGGGCCCTTCATTCTCTCATGTGCAGCCATCCAGGTGCGCACCTTAGAGGGAACTATACATGGAGCACCTGAATGGAGCTCGAGGACCACAGTTTCAGAACCTCTGCTCTAGTCTATTTAACATGGTTTTGTTGGCTATTTATAGGGAATGTCCCTAATTACCATTTATATACTTTTCTAATATGTCTTTAAAGGTTGAATTTGAGTCATTTAGCCTGCTAGTTGCTTTATCTTCCCTGGCTCAGTGTCACACCCTTATATTATCTTTCCTGAGTGAACTGCATGTTGTTGTGTACCAGTCGCTCTTTTCCCTCCCAGGCACTCTCCTCCTTTTCTACATTCAGCTGTGAATAGTTTTTGGTAGCTTCTATATAGGATAATTAACAGATAGTTTTAATTTTTTGCATCTCTCTAGATCATTCTGCTGCCACACACCCTTAGGGTACGTCTATACTTACCTCTAGGTTCGACGGTAAGCAATCGATCTTCTGGGATCGATTTATCGCGTCTTGTCTAGACGATAAATTGATCCCGGAAGTGCTCGCCATCGACACCGGTACTCCTGCTCCGCGAGAGGAGTACGCGGAGTCGACAGGGGAGCCTGCCTGCCGCGTGTGGACCCGCAGTAAGTACCTTGTAGTTCGAACTAAGATACTTCGACTTCAGCTACGTTATTCACGTAGCTGAAGTTGCGTATCTTAGTTCGAACTGGGGGATTAGTGTGGACCAGCCCTTAATATGCTGCACTGTGCTTATCCCTACAATTGCTGCATTTTAATTCTGTTCCTTCCATACAGTTCTCATACAAGTGGGGGTTTCTTTCCATTTACCACACCTCATTTCCCCTTCAGACAGCTGCTACATGCACAAAACTTTGACATGTATAACGCCTCAAAGGAGCTGGGATATATGGTTTAACCCAGAAGAGTTGATATCCTATGAACCCAATCAGGCAGCGTGGCACTTTTAAATGTTACTCAGATAGCTTGTGTTCTCCCCACCTCCTGCTAATCAGTCGCTTAACAAACAGCATTTGGTCCTCACCTATACCCCTTTTAATTTCATCCTCAGTCATGCCTAGTGGTACCCTATACATTACCCCTCTTGTTCCAGTCATAAATGTAGGTAGCTAGCAAATTTTTATTTTCTCTAAAATTGTAGTTTTAAGAAGTTTCTCAGACTGTTCCTTATGTGTACATTCTACTAACAAATCTCCAGCCTGCATTCTTTTAGCTTTAATACGTCTCCAATACTCATCTAATTGTTGAAATCAACTATTTTCAAGGGATTAACATCTCTCATCTTCACATCTTCAGTTAATGATTTGATAATTATAAGATGTCAATCCTTTTCCTCACACTTTTTCCCACCCCGTCTGCTCCCTTTTCTTCAGATCCAGACACTTCTATTCTTTTTTTCTTCTTCCTAATCTGAAGCCATTCCTCATTCCTTGCTTCTTCTCCCTCATTTTCCAACATAACTTCCAGCCTTTCCCTCTTAGCCTGTATTTACAGCTCTGGTCAGCCAACCACCAGCCCAAGCTGCCCCTGAGTTCCAAGCCCCAGCTCTCAGCCTCTCCCGGACTACACAGCCAGCCTGCAGCCTAGACAGCAGCTGCTCCAGGCCTTACCCCGCCTGGCCTGGCTAAGCCTTGCCCCCCAGCTGGGCTTCATATGCAATTAGTGCTTATAAAGCCTGGCTTCCCTTCAGGTGCATCTTATATGGTTAATTGGTCCCTTCTGGCCCACATTAACCCACTCAGATGTTGTCTGGATTGACACCCCATCACATCTCCACCCATTCTTACTTATTCCTAACTTTTTCTAAAGGTAAAATGAAAGTGGGAGGAACCCCAAACTTTTCACTTTTAAATATAGCACTTTCATTTTAATTGAAATCATATTTTCATATGGGAAAAACTTTCATCGGGATTTTTTTGACCAGCTCTTATTAATACAAAACCATGCAGGCTGTGGGCAAAGCACGGTGAAGTGTTTACATTGCAGCCACTGAGGGCTGTCAACATGTTTGTGGCATTGTTAAAAGGAACCATGTGGCTACTATGTCTGGGAATTTGGCAGTTAACAGACATTCCCAGAAAGCCTCCGTTACTGGTGCTCATAAGACAGAACCACTGAACTACTTTTTTTTTTTTTTAAACTGTGAGCCATGGACCCTAAAACCAAGAGGAAGAGGAGTGGCTTTATGCTGGAGGCATACGACTCTTGTGCATGAATAGCTGATTTTTGTCTCCATCATCATCAGTTTTAGGCATATTTGCCCAGACTCTGTATACAGTATCAGGGATCCCAGCATTTGAAAATACTCAGGAGGGGAAACGGTACCAAGGTCTCACCTGTCACATTAGTCACGGAAAGATGAAATTTTACCTGATAAAAATTGACTGATTAACAGTTACCCTCATAATCCATGTAGCTTTCAGGGCAACATCAGCCTTCAGAAATCCACTCTCCTTAGCCTCCCCTGGGCTCCAATTCCTCCATAATTCCTTGTTTCTTAATGGACCAACACCGTAAACACAATGTTCTTTATTAACCCTTTAAATTGCAAGTAAGCAAGCTTTCAGATGCTTTTGTACTGTTGATGTAAAACAACTAGACATAGCATTCCCTTGAGCAATCTCCACTTTGCAAAACTCAGTCAGGTTAAGTAGGGTTAGACTGATTCACTGAGAAACTCTCACAGCAATGTTTCCCTTCTTCCTCCCTCTGCCCCAGAGATTCAAAATGGAGGCCTTATAGGAAATTGGCTACTTTTAAACATTGACTGACCCTTTCAGGCACTCAGCAAGCAGAGGCAGATTGTTTTGCTTGTCAACAGATGATAGTCAGGTGATCATCCTAGATTCAGGAATCACTGAAAATCTCAGTATTATCATAGTGTTTCTGAACAGGATCACAGAGGCTGGATTTCCACACATATCAAGGCCAGCTTTGATATCATGAAATATCAGGGTTGGACAGGACCTCAGGAGGTCATCTAGTCCAACCCCCTGCTCAAAGCAGGACCAATCCCCAGACAGATTTTTGCCCCAGATTCCTAAATGGCCCCCTCAAAGATTGAACTCACAACCCTGGGTTTAGAAGGCCAATGCTCAAACCACTAAGCTATTCCTCCCCCATAGCCCTAGTATTTTCCCATCTGTGTCCATACAAAGTATTCTAATGTAGAATCTATCATACGTAGAGTAGCTAAGTTTAAGCCTAAATGCTTGGGGTGAAATCCTGGCTCTATTGAAATCATTTGGAGTTCTGCCATTGGCTTCAATGGAGCCAGAATTTCACTCTTGATCTGGTAGAGCCTGGCAACACTGAGAAGACAGAGAACTAGCTTCAGGGAGTCTATGAAACCTTCTTAATAGGGTCAGCCTGCGTTGGCTGTGGTCCACATTCTTAACATCCAGGCCCACCCCCCAGCCCCGGCTCTGCTCCAGCCCCAGGCCTAGCCCCATCCTGACCTGGAAGATGCCACACACTGGGTGCACACACATGTCCCAACCAGAGGGGAAGGGACAGCAGCGGCATAGCAGCCGAGCGCCTGACAAGCATGCCGTGCACACATGCACGCATGCCACAGGAGGAGGAGGGCAGCCGGCAGGCCAACCCAGCAGAAGCCATCATAAAAAAAAGTAGGGGCAGTGCGATGGGGACAGGTTGTGGGAGCTGTGTGTGCTGGAGAATGGCCTCTCCTCCCAGAGCTGGGTGCGCGCACAGGGCCCCAGGGGGCCCCTGGCCAGAGCATCCATTGCCCCCCGCAAGGCTGGGTGGACTGGAGGGGGTGGGTGGAGGCAAGCCCCCGATCCCTCCTGCCCCCACTCTGTCTGCCCTCCCTCCCCCAGTCATTGCCTGCCCATCCGAAGTCAGGGCCCACCCAAATGTCCCATGCCAGCTACACCATTGCCTCGTAAATGGCTGAACATTATGTTTCTTTCCCTACCGATCTTGTCTTTTTCTGTTTGGGAAACAATGACACCCCTCCCACACTCAATGTTTCCAGTGGATCACAAGCCAACTTGGCTCTGTTTCTTTTATTTGATTGTTCACATAGCAGCTTCTTCAAGGGTATCAGCAAAAATTTGGGGAAAAGGGGTTTGTAGTTAACATATGCTCTTTCTACATGCTGGCAGAAGAACACACACAAAAATTGTCCTGGCCCTATCTAAACTATGGCTATTATTATTTGGAAACAGAACTGCATTTATACAAAAAACATTCTCTTTGGTACCCTGAGGACACTTCCTCAACAGATAATTTATGATAGGTCAAATGTGGGATCAAAGATGGTTGCCTGTAGTCCTTTAAGTAATGTTCAAAAGCCATGTATCAAAGTAAACACAGTGGGTGTGGACCAACACAGCACTGCAACCCACAATCAAAGCACAGTTGTCACAGCAGCTCTAACAGGCTGCACTGAAGAGAAGCCTCCTGCTGGCCAAATCTGCAAGTGCCATGCCAAGCATTTCAGAGCTGGAAATCGCTCTCATTCACACATCTCTGGAGGAAAAGCTTTAATATTTCAGCTTTCAGAACTACTTATAAAAATTAAAAAAGGAGTGAGTTCCATCACAACAGGAAGAGAGAGAGAGACCTGGAGGCAGAAAGGGAAACCAGGTTAACTGTAAATCACTTCCTTTCATTATAAAATGCTAGCTTCATTAGATAGACCTGGCTAGCAGTATTTAAGTGACTTGAACCTGTTGCTAATGGGCTAGAGAACAAAACCTCCAAAATTAAAAAAGTAGAAGTTTAAAATATAAATTGGCTTTTTTTTTTCAGACCAAGTACACCAATGTTCATGATGCCAAATAATTTCTTTTTGAAAAAGGAAGCCAGCCTGTCATTTGTCATTGCAAAGATCAGCCTAGGTCAAAAAATGATAAATCCCTACTCTTTGACAATCTCTCTCATCAGCATATTTTTTTAAAAAACAAAACCTTTAGAGGCTTTATTCCCTGTTGCTTGCACCATGTGTAATTATGCACACCTGGGCAAAATGGTCCAGATTCTCTGGGCTGATTTAGCCACTTTTCAACATATTGCTGACATAATCAGGTCCTCAAGTCCTCTTAGCTGGTCCAAGAAGTATCATCCTCTAAAGATAATCCTCTGGTGTTAGAGAGCCAACATAAGGACTTTTATGTGACTTGATTTTGTGCTGCTAGCATAACAGGGCGAGGAGACATGGATAGAGGACAGGAGGTATGGCTGAAACACCCTGCATCTTTCCAGTCCTCTTTAATGTGTTCAACCCATTTTGGCTGTTTGTAACTTAGCATAAGTTAGAGCAGTCCTCGGTGGTAAGCAGGCTTTGCAGGAGTTGCTGTGGCATCTACTGGAGCTTGGGGTCCTGCTGCTGCTTCTGAATGGGAAGGGGGAGTCTGTCAGGCAGCCTGATTCATAGATGCTGGAACTAAGGGTAATGGGGGTGCTGCCGCACATCCTGGCTTGAAGTGGTTTCCATCAGATACAGGGTTAACAGTTTGGTTCAATGGCTCTCAGCACCCCCACTATACAAATTGTTCCAGCACCCCTGGCCTAATTCCCTGAAAAAATCTCTTCTAGCTAAAAGGAAAAAGCCTCCTCTCTCCATTAAAGATGGAAGTGGAGGGGACTAGGCCAATTTACTGCCTCTGGAAGGTCTACCTAAAAGCCAGTGGAGGGGAAGAGATTACAGACCACTGCCCTCCCTTACACACTCTTCATACCCAAGATGATGATACCAGGCCCTTTGAAGGAAGAGAAGAGCCCAAGGGCTGAGAGGGGTAACCTGAATCTGAAACTTTAGTTAAGCTTACCTGGATTGAGTGCCTGACTGCCACAGCCTCGCTATGTGACCTTGGCAACAGGGCTTTGGGGCGGAGCTCAGAGCCGGAACGCGGAGCTGCAGGTTTTTGCCTGGAGCTGGAGCGGAGCCGGAGCATAACTCCAAAGCCCTGCTTGGCGAAGTCACTTAATCTCTCTGTCACTCAGTTCCCCATCTGTAAAATGGAGCTAATAATACTTTGTTTCTCCCCCCCCCGCCCCCTTCATATATCTTCCATGTATTTGCATTGTAAATTCTTTGGAGCAGGAACTGCCTCCCGATATATAAATGGACAGTGCTCAGTACAAGGACCCCCATATCACCTACAAATACTCTAATATGACTAGTAAAAAAACAGCAACAACTTTCTGGAAACCTGGGGAGGGGATTATTCAGGTTAGTAAGGAAACCCCAATTTAATCTTGTGCCAGCAATGCCCCTCTGCTATGTACATTGGCCTAACTGGACAGTCACTACGTAAGAGTGACACAAGTCAGAGATCAGGAATGGCAATATACAAAAACCTGTAGGAGAACACTTCAACCTCCCTGGCCACACAACAGTAGATGTAAAGGTAGCCATCTTACAGCAAAAAAACTTCAGGGCCAGACTCCAAAGAGAAACTGCTGAGTTCATATGCCAATCTGACACCACCAGATCAGGATTAAACAAAGACTGAATGGCTATCCAACTACAGAAGCAGTTTCTCCTCCCTTGGTGTTCACACCTCAACTGCTAGCAGAGGACATCACCCTCCCTGATTGAACTAACCTCGTTATCTCCATACTGATTCTTGCCTGCATGTTTATTCCTGCCTCTGGAAACTTCCCTTACATGCGTCTGACGAAGTGGGCATTCACCCATGAAGCTTATGCTCCAATACATCTGTTAGTCTTTAAGGTGCCACAGGACCCTCTGTTCCAATTTAATCTGTTCCTGCTATAATTATGAAAGGTTACCACCCCATAAGCAGACATGTCAATTCTCTCTACTACCTAGGAAGGACATAACCCAAAATTATCCTCCAAGAAGTTCATCTAGGTGAAGGATTTCAGTGGGATTTAAAATCCTTCAAATGTCTCTATTAATAGTAGCTTTCAGATGCTGGCACATATGCCTCTGGCCACCGAGAATATGCATCTGCCACAAGAAAATATATATCTTCCTACTGCATGTGAATTCTCTGCCAGGACTACTTATTATATTACCTATTGATTTATAGAGCAATTCAAACAGCTTTACAGAATTATACTCTCCAAATATAACTGACACATAGATGTTCAAAGGGCCTTAACTTGGCTTCCACTGATGTTCATGCAAAGTTGTGTATACCTATGCACCTTAGAGCACTAACATCTATTTTGTGCACACAGTTATGAATGTCAATCAGCTAGTTGCAGAGATGTTCAAATCTATGAGCTGTGTTCACATAAAGGTGACAGTGCTTGCTATTTGGCTTACAGCATTTCTGTGCACAAATGGATGCCACTTAATGCCATCACCTCTGGTGTGAAACAGCAAACCCCTGCTTGTTGAGGCACTAACAGAAGAAGGTCAGACTACTTCCACTGAGGGCAGTGCTTAATTTGAGCCAGGGCTGAGCCCCGGCACCTCTAGGCTTGGCTGTTCATAGCCCCAGAACCTCTGGGCTTGCTGCATCAGTTGTGGATGTAAAAAAATTGCTTGAGCCTTGGCACCTCTTTCATTACAAATTAAGCTATTAGTATGTCTACACAGCAACTGGACACCTGTGGCTGGCCCATGCCAGCCAACTCAGACTCACATGGCCCAGGCTGTGGGGCTGTTCCATTGCTGTGTAGACTTCCAGGCTCGGGCTGGAGCCCAGGCCCTAGAACCTTGGAAGGTGGGAGGGTCCTAGAGCCTAGAAGTCTATACAGCAATGGAGGAGCCCAGCAGCCTGAGCCGGCTAGCACGAGCCAGAAGTGGGTTTTTCTTTGCAGGGTAGATATGTCTCAAGGTTACATCTACACCACCAGCTGTGGGGTGTGATTCCCAGCTCCTGCAGCTGCTCTTACTAATCTGATGAGAGTTAGCACAAGTAGCAACAGAACAGCTTAGCCATGCCAAGTACAAACTCGCCGAAACATTATGGGTACGTACTCGGTACGGCTAAGCTACTAGTTATACTTGCACTAGCTGTTGGTGAGCTGTCCATGTAGCAGGTAATCTTTAAAGTTGTTGACAGTCGTCAAGATCTTTACCTAACTGAAGTTGAAAAGTAGCTCCCTAGCTAACATTCTCACGTTAGCCCAACCAAGCTGTTCGAGCACACGCTGCGGCTCAGACAACAGGCTGAGCTGGAAAATCTGAGGGTTTATTATATGAAACCTATACAGCACATAATCCATCTTGGCAGAAAAATCCGGCCACCTTTTGAAATATGGCTTTATGTCAACGTGAGATGCATGTTTAGAAAAGCTCCATGCAGTATATAGTGAAAAACCTTTGATAGGACTGGATCACTTTTTGTTGCCAAGGCAATGTCTTTTCCAGTTAAACGAGGAACTTGCCATCTAACGCAACCTGCTAATGTTTTCCAGCAGCTTATAGTTTCATAAGGGCTGAGCACCTGTGCCAATTGAAGAAGGATGACAGCAAGTTATCGGTGTGTTTTCCCAACAAAAAAAACATATGAATGAAATGTTTGTACCTTGAATCCCTTTTGCTCTTTACCGCAACTGACATCGGCAATCTAGACAATGCTTCTACCTTTGCAATTCTCCTGTAATTTAGTCTTCTGGATCATATGAGCTAGTATATAGTAGCAACCTCTTTGTATTATCTTGTCTCCTACAAAGAGAATACACTGCTTATGAAGAAGCCTTTCACACAGTAAGAGCATGTATCCACCAATTATAGAGCACCTTGTTGCAGGAGACGTGCCCACCTCCCCCAGAAAAACTTTGTGAGATAGCCTCTGTGAAACGTTTTAAGAAGGAAATCATTTTTCTGGTGCCTAAATATTTACCCAGTTTTTAGCACTCTGCAGCAGAAGGGGAGTTAACAAAACCTTCTTCTCTTATCCATGTCCTTTTTTGAATGAGAATTTTAATTTTTTTGGCACTGGTGGTATTAGTGTATCCATTGCCAGTAAGGGATAATGCTTTAACAAGCACAAACTACGGAGACTAGCCAAGTGAGCCAGCAATTCGGGGGCTAGCCTCAGACTCATTAAACCTGAGTTCCATTCCCTTCTCTCCCACAGACTTTCTGTAAGACCTAGGGCAAGTCACTGAGTTTCTTTGTGCTTCACCTGTCAAATGGAGATACTAGCACTTACCTACCTCAAAGGGTTATTATGAAGATAAATACAATAAAGATTGTGATATTATAGTATGGGGGAGCATAGAATCATAGAACCATAGGGTTAGAAGTGACAACAAGGGTCATCTAGTCTAAACCCCTGCCATGATGCGGGATTTGTTGTGTTTAAGCCAGTGGTGGGCAACCTGCGGCCCATCAGGGTAATCCGCTGGCGGGCTGCCAGACAGTTTGTTTACATCTGCATGGCTGCCTACAGCTCCCAGTGGCTGCAGTTTGCTGTTCCCGGCCAATTGGAACTGCAGGAAGCAGCACCCAGCACATCCCTGCAGCCCGCACTGCTTCCCGCAGCTCCCATTGGCCGGGAATGGCGAACTGCAGCCACTAGGAGCTGCGGGTGGCCGTGCAAATGTAAACAAACTGTCTGGCAGCCTGCCAGTGGATTACCATGATGGGCCCGCATGCGGCCCATGGGCTGCAAGTTGCCCACCATTGGTTTAAACCATCCAAGACAGATGGCCATCCAACCTCCTTTTGAAAACCTCCAGCGAAGAAGCTTCCATGATTTTTCTAGGCAGTCTGTTCCATTGTCCTACTGTTCTTACAGTTAGGAACTTTTTTTTCCTGAGATTTAATCTAAATCTGCTATGCTGTAGTTTGAACCCATTGCCTCTTGTCCTACCCTCTGTGGCAAGAACGAACAACTTTTCTCCATCTTTCTTATGGCAGCCTTTTAAGTATTTGAAGACCTCTGTCATGTCCCCCTTTAATCTCCTCTTTTCCATACTAAACATACCCAGTTCCTTCAGCTTTTGCTTGCACGCCTTGTATTCCACCCCTTTGATCATCTTTGTTGCCCGCCTTTTGAGCCTTTCCAGTTTCTCAACATCCTTTCTATACATTGGTGACCAAAATGGGACACAGTACTCCAGCGGAGGCCTAACCAGCACTGAGTAGAGCAGTACGATCACCTCCTGTGACCATGCTATCCCTCTGTTAATGCAACCTAAAACTGCATCGCATTGCTTACTCATGTTGAGGTTGTGATCCACCACCACTCCCAGATCCTTCTCACCAGTGCTGCTGCCAAGCCAATTATTCCCCATTCTGTATGTGCATTTAGTTTTTCCTTCTCTACATGTGATGCCTTACATTTGTCTTTCTTGAATTTCAGTTTGTTCTCTATAGCTTAGTTCTCCAATTTATCAAGATCTCTCTGACTCTTAGCTCTAACCTCCAAAGTGCTGGCAACCCCTCCTAGTTTCAGGTCATCTGCAAATTTGATCACTGTGCTCTCTGTTCCTACATCCAGGTCATTAATAAAGATGTTAGATAATACCAGACCCAGAGCAGATCCCTGTGAAACCCCACTTGAGACCTCCCTCCAATCTGACATTCCATTAATAGTTACTCTTTGTTTGTGGTTGTTTAAGTGGATACATAATTGGTTAATGGTAGTTCTGCCAAACCTGCATTTCTTCAACTTACTTATCAGACTATCAAGTGGGACTGTGTCAAAAGCCTTGCTGAAATCCAGGTATATCATGTCCACCGCATTCCCCCTATCCACCAAATCAGTTACCCTCTCAAAGAAGGAAATCAAGCTGGTTTGGCATGATTTATTCTTGGTAAATCCATGCTCCCTGCTAGTGATTACCCCTTTATCCTCCAGGTATTTTCAATTGAATGTTTTTATATATTGCTCCAGTAGCTTCCCAGGTATCTATAGTTCCCTGGCTCCTCCTTTCCCCTCTTTTTAAAGATAGGCACTATGTTAGCCCTTATCCAGTCTCCCAGGACCTCTCCTGTCATCCATGAATTTGCAAATATTATTGCCAATGGTTCCAAGATTTCTTCAGCTAATTCCTTCAGTACCCTTGGGTGCAGAGCATCCAGCCCTGCTTATCTGAATTCATTCAGATTGATCAGAAGATCTCTGACATGTTCTTTAATTATCCCGATCTGCATCCCTCCCCCTTGTTGTCGAGCCTCTAGTTTTACATGTTTTAGGAACTGCAAGCCCCCTTCAACTCCTTTTCTTCCTAATTGGTCTTTTTTACAGGACCTTGCCTACTATTTCTCTGAGTTAGAGGAATTTCCCCTGAGGTCCAGTGTCCTTATTTTGCTGTTCTCATGTCCTCCTTTCCATAGGATCTTGAATTCTATCAGATCATGATCACTTCCTCCCATATAAGTACCCAAGATGATATGTGGGGAACAGTCCTGCAAAATAAAACATTTCTGACCCAATAATCTACAATGATTCTATTATTCAAATGTCCAATATACAAAATACTGATTGTATTTTGTTGAACCAAATACAGTGGCTAACACATTTTTCATATATACTACAGTATTATACTCAGCTTGAGAGTCTTAACCAAGACCATACAACTCTGTATACCTGTTGAGCCCTAGTCACAGTTTGCACATACTCTGAAGCAGAACTGAAGTTGCTCTAAACAGTACTAGAGGCCAAAATATCCCCTGGACACCACCATAATCATTCTCTTCTACTTCTGCTGCACCATGCAGAGGCTGAGTAACAAAGGACTGAGCCCCTGGTATTTAGAACAAACATCCCCCTGGAATACTGCCATTCCCACCAGGGCTATTACTGCCCAAAATGAAACAGCAGCAGTAAATCTCGATGGGCTTGAAAGGGCTGTAGCAGACCATGGTCCACTCCTGTCTTCTTGAACTACAGAAACCTGCTCAGATTCCTCTGGTTAGATACCCACACTGTGCTATTTATTTATGTTCTCTCCATCATCACCTTTACGGTTTTATGCAGCAATGCTATTTATAGCATCTCTTGTAGCCTCAGCCCTTTTCCCTAGGTCCAAGAGTAGATGAGGTCTCCATTCCTGAACAGTACCCTAACTCTGGGCTCTGCTAGCCCAGTTCCTCACTCCCTTCCTGTGCTCTTCTTATCAGTCTTGAGCTGACGGGCTAATTAATCCTTTAGCTCACCCAGCCTGCTATCGTGATTAGCTCATTCCATTTCATGCCCCAATCAGGCCTCTCTGGGGGAGCCAATTACTGCTAGAGTGATCAGAGTGAAAGTTCACCTGTTAATTCCCTGGACTTGTCATAATGCCACATATATTAGTTGTTCCCAATTCTTTCTTCCTCAGCTTTGCAGAACAGCATAAATGATTTTCCCTTCTGCATCCCACCTACTCCTGCTGCTTCATGAGCTTTGGGGCTTTCATCTCCCTTCTACACTTTGTAAACAAAGAGAACCATATAGCACTTAGGTAACAAATATTTTGTACACCTTTCAGGACTGACTCCATTATTCTTTAAAGCACAGCAGGTGCAGGCCACAGCATAAGGAACTGGCTATAACAATGCAACAAATAGACAAATGTGTCTTTGAGATGTCAGATAGCATAATCTGCTAAATCTATGATAAATCAAGTTAGTAAATTCAACACACCTGTCAACTTTCCAAATAGATAATCTATGGAAATCAGGCACCCAACCACAGGTATACCAGTATTTCAGAGACATTGGTGTCACATTTGTTTGCCATTTTCAGTTTTTATTCTTATGTTCTGAATTCTGTTTACTTCTGCACTGTGTTATTTTCTACAGCAAATTCACTATAGCTATAGCCCAGGAAGAGCAAAAAAGCCCTCCATACACAGCTAACAGTTTAGTTTGGCAGCTCTGATAACTTCAGCTGGTCTCTTAATGCACTTAGTTAGGCCAAGCCCAGGAAGACTTAAAGAGGAGGGCCCTGCCCCACTTCCTTTTTCCTGTATAAAAATATAGTGCAAAGTATGGGTATCTGTTTACTTCTGTTAAGAATGGTCCTCTAAATCAAATAACCATCACTAGCCACTTGTACTATGATCCTAGTTAGCCATGGTCTTCCCTGAACATAGTTAAGTACATCCTTGTTCCAACCAAACTTTTACTCCAGATAAAGGCCTGAACCTGTAATAAGATGTGTGCAGGTCTGTTCAGAAAGCCATTGGTTTGAATGAGTAAAACAATGTTTTAAAAGGGAAAATCTGTTCTTTGTTGTCAATATATTTGTGTTAAATTGAATTGGAAGGCAGAATCTATATAACTTTTATCTTAGATTCACTGCCTTTTTTGAGAGAGAGAAAGAGGAAAGAAAGAAAGAAGAAGCAAAATATTGACATATGCCAAGGACTACTAAAGCTAAACTGTGGTGTTGGGTTTCTTCTTTGTTTCTCTGTAGTTGCCACCAGAGACAGCAGTATAAATATAACTACTCTGTGTTTATTAAGGAAAGGTAAGTACATAATTTCACAAATAGTATATGTCAGCTCCGAACGAATCTCCTCATATTTGCAGCTGATCGAACAGGAAACATCTGTTTTTATGTGTTTATCAAGATCCTTCCTATTAGCTGAAAGAAGTATCCCCCATACAGCATTTAATTTGTTCACAGTCATGTGCTACATTCCCCATAGTAGCTGTCAGCTGATGTGATCAATTTGAGTATAGGAAAAGCCACAAAGGAGGAAGATAACAGATGAATAGATACACAAATATTCAAACAAAAAAAATCTTCAGAATTGTTTTTCACCCAAGTAATTACCCTCAGACTTTAAAGAGATTGAGAAATGTGTCCTAAAAGCAAAAAGTGTGCTGTGCAGCTTCTCATATCAACTAAAGAAGAGAAATATTGTAGGGAATCTGTTTTTATTTGCAGAATGGAAAGGAGTTGTATGTAATCTTATTATTATAGTGATAAAGCAAATTATGGTGAGCACCTGCAGAAAGTGCTTCGAAAGATGTTTATCCTGCTTGCAGTTAATTTCCATTAAAATGGGAAATTTAGAGTAATCTTTGTTATGGGGACTAATTTTAAAGCATACATAAATTAATCAATCAAAAAACAAAAGCATGGGGCTAAGCAGTAGAAATTATTAGTTGTTTCTAATCAATCTCTCTACTCTATGGTACCAATTATGAAGTATTAGCTGCAATCTGCCACTGACAGATGTATTCATGTTTGGAAGCTGTTACTTAACCTACAGGCAGTGACAGTGTTTGGATAATTCTGATGTTATCCTGAGAAGATTAGGAGACAAACAAAAATTTAAACTCTCTTCTCCAATGCATATTTGAAGTTGATGTACATGTGTTGGGGACAGGCTGTCATAAAACTAATTTGGCCTGTGTTTTTGTTTGAACATATGTGGTTTCTCAAAGGAAGTGGCTTGTTGGCAGAGATGAAAGCAATTCAGTGCCTCTGTGATCTCTTGGATGTCATTTTCAAAGGAGATCACCTTTACAACATCTCTTATTTTTTAGTAGCACCTCAAACACCAATCTCAAGCACACACTGTTTTATTTTTGTAGCCTTATAAAGATAAGGCTTGGTATCTATTCATTTCAACTTCTACATCATATAATGCATGCCATACAAACAACCTGGTGCCTTGTTAATTTCCTCAGTGCTGGAATAAGCAATATTCTTTGAATGGGAGACATGATGCAATGATGGTACTACTAAGAACACTATTCTCTTTCCTTCTCTGTTTCTCAAGAATGAGAAATTATAGAGAAAGCTTGAGAATTGGATGAGAACTGACTTCACTGCCCCCATTGAAAAGCAACAATGCTAGGAGATACAGAATACTGGACATTAGATAGTAGCAGCACCACTTTTCAGAGGCCAAATTCAAAAGCCAGATTATGTTCCCATACACAGAATATTCATTTTTATACTATATACTGGGGGTGATGGGAAATAGCATTAATGAAATCAGCTGCTCAAAAATCAGGACATTCTAAAAACCTGATGCTCTTCCCTTTAAAATCAATGGTAATACTGCCACTTTATTTTGGCCACATTCAACATCTTTTATATTCTGTGACATACGTTAATAAGTAACAATAACACATCAAGATTTCCAGTTAACAAGGTAAACTGAAATAGAAAATACGTGTGTGTGCACAACATGAATGATTTAGTATTACCTTATTTTTTGAGTGCTTGATTTCTTAAACCTAAAATTGTATTAACACTAGAGTTTTTTGCAGCTAATTTCCCTGGTTCTCTAAAGGGGAAAAAAAGTATTTTAAAGTGGGAGAAAATAAAAAAAGGTGTTATTAAGCTTCAACTGAAGAACTTTTACATTTCCTAAATCCTTAGCTAGTTGGCTTGCAAAAATAACAAGCAGTGTTTGTCATCTTTCTCTTAATATATTTCCACTGGCTCCTCTCTCTGCAATAGCTGTCCACCCAACTATCTCTCCAAACTCCAAGGCTCACAACTTCAGTGTCATCTTAAAATACTCGCATTCCTGTTCCCCCATCCCAGTCCCCTACATCGGCAAGATCCTCAATACACCATTGACTTCCCATGTTTTTCTTTTCTTCTTTTTTCTGTTTTCTAAAGTTTTTCTTACTGTCATTCCTGTAGATTAATTTTTTCTGGATCTTTGGACACATCTGAATTAGTCAATTTTATTAAACTTTCATACAGCTTGCTGAGATGTACGTACCTTGTATCTAGACATTGTCTATTGCTTGTTTTTTTCTTGAAGAGGGCTGAGCTGATAAAGTGACAAATACTGCCCTGGCATAATGGGCACAATGCCAGTCAATGAGCACTTTGTCTGCTTGACAGGTGCTGTATTAGGTCCAAGTAATTTTTGTAAATTTTGTTCCTTAGGATAGTATACATGTGCAACCAAATGGTCCTTTCTAGCTTTAATATCTATGAATCAAAGGAATCCACATTTACTCTAAATGGAGCATTAAAATAATGACCTACCAGTCCATTTTGTGGTAGGCTTATGAGGCAAGGTACTAGAAGAAATCATATCATCATGCTCTGTGAACTCAGGAGAGGAACTGCCATCAAATAAATGTTAAAATAATAGATTTCGTTCAATAAAAGGTCTTTTGGATGAAGTAAATATTGCAAATAATTCAGTAATTTACCCATTTCTAACCAGAATAACAGCAAACAGGTTTGGTAAAGCAGTAAAGCTTAAAAATAAAAGACCATTGTCTATCAGAATTACTAAGCCAAACTACATTCCCCAAATAAATCTATAGCCATTGAATCAAAATATTATCAGTCACAACAGCTAGGATGCAAATGCCAATATTTCTTGGTCTTTATCTGCAAATGAACTGTTGTAATTTCATCTCCCATCCTATAATAATACAATGAATATACATTTATTTTGACAGTGCATTTTTCTGGCATCACTGATTTTAATTAATTAAATTTAGGCAGTAATACAAACTATAATAATAATTCTTAATGAAAAGAAGGTTGGTTGGTCTTGCAACACCGCACTGGGACCCAGGAGATGTGGGATCAAGTCCCGGCTCTCATAGAATCATAGAATATCAGAGTTGGAAGGGACCTCAAGAGGTCATCTAGTCCAACCCCCTGCTCAAAGCAGGACCAATTCCCAGCTAAATCATCCCAGCCAGGGCTTTGTCAAGCCGGGCCTTAAAAACCTCCAAGGAAGGAGACTCCACCACCTCCCTAGGTAACGCATTCCAGTGTTTCACCACCCTCCTAGTGAAATAGTTTTTCCTGATATCCAACCTGGACCTCCCCCACTGCAACTTGAGACCATTGCTCCTTGTTCTGTCATCTGCCACCACTGAGAACAGCCGAGCTCCATCCTCTTTGGAACCCCCCTTCAGGTAGTTGAAGGCTGCTATCAAATCCCCCCTCATTCTTCTCTTCTGGAGACTAAACAATCCCAGTTCTCTCAGCCTCTCCTCATAAGTCATGTGCTCCAGACCCCTAATCATTTTTGTTGCCCTCCGCTGGACTCTTTCCAATTTTTCCACATCCTTCTTGTAGTGTGGGGCCCAAAACTGGACACAGTATTCCAGATGAGGCCTCTGTCACAGGCCTTGGGTGAAATCATGGCCCCCATTGAAGTCAATGGCAAAATTCCCAATTACTTAAATGGGGCCAGGATTTGACCATTCCTGTGACCTTGAGCAAGTTATTTAATGTCTCTGTGCCTCCAAACCCACAACTCCTTTCTCTTCCTGGTCTATTTAGATTGCAAACTCTTCAGGGCAAGGACTGCTTCTTATTATGTCTGTGTACAGCATTCACCACAATGGTTATGTCTACACAGCAAAAAGAGATCCATGACAGTGAGTCTCAGAGCCTGGATTAACTAAATCAGGCTTGCGGGGCTTGCACTGCAAGGCTAAAAATAACAGTGTAGACGTTTGGGCTCAGACTGGAGCCTGGGCTCTGAGACCCTGCGAGGGGGATGGTCTCAGACTTCTACTTGAGCCCAGCAGTTGACCCTGGCTCTGAAATTCACTGCTGCTGGGGGGTGGGGAAGAGGGCGTTACTGTGTAGATGTATTCAGTGGGGCCCCAGACTGAGCAGGAATATTTAGGCGCTACTGTGACACAAATAAGAAATAATAATTCATTATTATTACTCCCTCTGGAATGGTGAGGCCCTGCACTGTTCATCCTGCAAGGTCTGTGCATCATTTTGAGCTGGTAGAAAATCGTAGCACAGAAGGCAGAGGACAGCTCTGTGACCTACAGTGTGGCATGTGACAGCATTTTTTATTCTGGTGGGTTAATACTGGCAAACTCCAGGAATGAAGTGAGTTTTTAAGGTGAAACTTGAATCGAGAGTAGGTAGTCACCTTACTCAGGAAAGGCCTGAAGCTGAGAGGAGCCAAGCACTCAAAACCCCCATTCACGTCAACAGCAGTTGTAGGAATGCAGAAACTCTCAAGCTCAGGCCCCAAGGAGAGGAGGGAGTTGAAGGAATAGGTGGCAGAAGGGAAGAAAGCATGCAGATGAGAGTGGGAGAGAGAATCAAAGGGAGCAAGGAGGTTGAAGGTTTTGGTCAAAAGATGGTGAGCAGAAGCCAACGGAACCCAGGCTGTGAGTCCTGCATTTTTAAAGAGAGTAAACCTAGCACAAACACAAAAGGGAGTATCACATTGCCATTCTGAAATATATTCCATTCTGTATGTGAGTGCTTGTAGGATACTCTATCAGTTGTTTGCAAGCAATTGGTAATAAATAAATTTGTGATATGGTTCCCTCTGTAATACTTTGCACATGAGGAAAGCTTAAAGGAAACTCCGCCTTGTTCAGCTGCATGTCTTTCATCTACTGTGTTGGAGCTATATTATGGGCCTGATTTTGTCCACTCCCATGCGTGCTGAATAGTTCTTATTCATTTGAGTAGTCCCACTGAGTTCTCCCATGAGTAAGTACTACCTAACAGCTGGGATTTTCAAAACTACCAGAGGAATTTGGATGCCCAATTCCCATCCGAATTAATGGGAACTGTGTATCCAAATCCCATAGGCTATTTAAATAAAATCTCAGCCAGATGCATGGCGGGGCCTCAGAACTAGGTCCATAATTTTTGCATGCCTTTGAGATGTCAGAATACAGTACGCAACATCCACCTCTATTACTATTGTTCCTTCTCTTCAGGGTACCTGTGCTACAGCTGAACTTGTCACTGAATTTTTTCAGTCAAGTGCAAAGCTAATATTAAATTGCCAAAAGAGCAACATTTATGTTGCTAGGAGACAGACTTTTAGGCATAGTACATAAGACATCTACAATACAGCTCTGCATCTCTTCACCTCAATGCTTCTTACAACTCTGTTAGAGAATAAAAAGTTTAGCCTTGCCATTAGAACTGGGTGGGAAACAGTTTTTCTGTCCCATGAGAATTTTTGAGATTCCAAAAAATGTTCCAGTCTGAATTGGGATATAAAACTGAAACCTCAATTTTTTTCCCAAACCAAAACTCTGAGGAAAAAATAGAGCAGGTCAATCAACATGTTTTATTTGGATAATTTGAGAATATTTTGTTTCAGTTTCAACCATTTTTATTTTTACAATTTTTTACCATAAATTTACTTACATTTCTAAACAGTCATTTTGCCCCAAAGCAGAACTTTTACATTTAAAAAATGTCAATACATGCCATTTAGGAAGGAACAATCAGTTGCAAACATACAAAATGGGAAATGACTGCCTAGGAAGCAGGCCACTCCAGGGTTTTGGCCGCCCCAAACAGCCAAAAAAAAAAAAATTTGGTGGAAGGTCCTTCGCTCTGAGCCGGAGTGAGGGACCGTCCGCCAAATTGCCGCCAAATAGCTGGACATGCCGCCCCTCTCTGGAGTGGCCACCCCAAGCACCTGCTTGACAAGCTGGTGCCTGGAGCCGGCCCTGCTAGGAAGGAGTACTGTGGAAAGGGATCTGGGGGTCATGGTGGATCATAAGCTAAATATGAATCAACAATGTAACACTGTTGCAAAAAAAAAAAAAAAAAAAAAAAAAAGCAAACATCATTCTGGGATGTATTAGCAGGAGGATTGTAAGCAAGACACGAGAAGTAATTCCGCTCTATTCCGCGTTGATTAGGACTCAACTGGAGTACTGTGTCCAGTTCTGGGCGCCACATTTCGGGAAAGATATGGACAAATTGGAGAAAGTCCAGCGACGAGCAACAAAAATGATTAAAGGTCTAGAAAACATGACCTATGAGGGAAGATTGAAAACGTTGGGTTTGTTTATTCTGGAGAAGAGAAGACTGAGAGGGGACATAACAGTTTTCAAGTACATAAAGGTTGTTACGAGGAGGAGGGAGAAAAATTGTTCTTCTTAACCTCTGAGGATAGGACAAGAAGCAATGGGCTTAAATTGCAGCAAGGGAGGTTTAGGTTGGACATTAGGAAAAACTTCCTAACTGTCAGCGTGTTTAAACACTGGAATAAATTGCCTAGGGATGCTGTGGAATCTCCGTCATTGGGGATTTTTAAGAGCAGGTTGGACAAACACCTGTCATGGATGGTTTAGATAATATTTATTCCTGCCTTGAGTGCAGGGGACTGGACTAGATGACCTCTCGAGGTCCCTTCCAGTTCTATGATTCTATGATTTTGACAGCTTCAATATTTTTTTCCCCAAAAAAATTGAAATGGGAAATTTGTCAAAACCAACCCTTTCCTGCAACAAGTTTTGATGTTGATGAACTGGTATTTTCTGATGAAAAAACAATGCATTGGAAAATTCCTGACCAGCTCTGCTAGACATACTGTACTTATCCTATCAGGTATACTTAAATGCTGTGCTCACAGACCGTGTATTGTATTTAATGTTAGTGTACTGCTTTGTTTATTTTTCAGAATAAAAGCAAAAGGAAAAGGTCAGGAGCAGACAATCTATGCATCAAAGACACTTGCTATAAAACACAGATTTAGTAGGTTGCAAACGCAGTTCCTTTACAGACAGAAAGTGTCTAAAATATATACTTTACTGACATGGTAAATCTTGATAACTCACCAGTTACAATGAAAAGGCTAAATGAGGTTCCCGAAGGTTCACTGTGTCACACAGAGCAACAGGACCCATAAAATAAAATATCCTGGATGACAGATCAGGGCAACTGCACCTGCATTCCCCTCTGTACCTACATTCCTCCATGGTCCAGTAAGGGCACTCACTCTCAGGCTTCTGGCTTCCCAGCAGTCACCACTCTTGGGCAGAAACCTGCATCTCTCTCACTCCTGACTGGGGGGTTTCCCGGCTGCACAGTTCCCTGCCTAATGAACACCCCTGCATGTCAGACAGTCTAAGCAGGCTCGAGTTGCCTTCACCTGAGAGGCTATAAACCGTGTAATTGCCTATAGGTATAGATTACCACACAGCTTTTCCTAAGCAAGCACACTTATTCTTAAGATACAAGCATTACAGAGAAAGAATATTCAAAAGAACCTAAACGCATGCTAATAAATTTACCAGAGCTCATCACAACTCCAGCAAGGGCCCTGGCAGGTGAACAGTCCTTCAAACCCCACACAGAAGTTCATAACACCTTTTGCTTAGAAAACAAATCCCCATGAATCTGTGAGCTACTCTTGTATAAAGTCTGTGTCTTTGATCTGCAGACTGTGAATAGGCAATCAGCCAGGAAATGGTTTTCTTCCTAAGGCTTAGCTTCAAAAGGTTGGGTCTGGAGGTGGAGAAAAACTGTTACCTACCTTTCTGTAACAATTGTTCTTTGAGATGTATTGCACATGTCCACTGCACTGAGAGTGTGTGCATGCCCCATGCATAGTTGCCGGAGATACTTCTCCCATCAGGGTGACTTGCATGCCCAATGTCTCCATGCACTGCTGCATGCTGGCATAAGAAAATGGGGCCATCCCTCACCTGCCTCAGTTCCTTCACACCAGATAGACTTTGAAAGCGAGGGGCAGGTGGGAGGGCCATGGAATGGACATGTGCAACACATCTCAAAGAACAATAGCTACAGAAAGGTAGGTTTTTTCTTCTTCTTGCACATGTCCATTCCACTATACGTGACTCAAAAACACACATGGCAGCAGGTCCGGAGTCTACCTGAACAGTGATTGTAAGACATCCCATCTGAAACTGGCATTGTCTCTGGACTGATGGGGAATGGCATGAGAGGCAAAAGTGTGGACTGATGACCAAGTTGCCACTTGGCTAATGTCTGCAATAGGCACATGTGCCAAAAAAGCTATCAAAGTTGCCTGTGCTCTAGTAGAATGCACCAATACTCTAGCTGGTGTGGGTATATTAGCCAACTGGTAGCATAAATGAATGCAAGAAGAGATCCAATATGCAACTGTGACTAGCTCCAGGAAGGAGTGCTGGCCACTCCCTACTTAAGGAAGATAGAGACACTGAACTGGGTTTGGGGCCTGGAGGGCCAGTGTCTACTCAGAGGACTGAATAAACTGGCCCTTCGAAGAGAAGTGTTTAAAATTACCTTTGGACTGGGGTATGGAGTTTGATTAAGAAACCCCGGAAGGAGGGGAAACAGAGGCAGGGTGCCACAGCGTGACCTCTGATCATGGGGCACTCGGGTGGCAGCCGAATCTGTTACAAGGAACAATGGTTCTTGTTTTGGGAGTTCTGTTATTGGGGCTTTAGATTGAAAGACTTATATTTTGAATTTGTGTTGATGATACATTTTATGACAATATGATGCCCAATGCCTGATGATGGGAACAAATATACATTTCTAAATATATAAGCTAAGACTGATGGGAGCGCTGCATTTGTCCTTGATAATTTATATCCCTAAAGTGCTGGCTTAATTCGACAAAAGGTAAAACTTTGACTTTAAATTTAAATGTGGCCACTACTGCAATGGGAAACTGTATTATATAACATACAAAAACTACAGGTTTCAGAGTAGCAGCCGTGTTAGTCTGTATCCGCAAAAAGAACAGGAGTACTTGTGGCACCTTAGAGACTAACAAATTTATTAGAGCATAAGCTTTCGTGGACTACAGCCCACTTCTTCGGATGCAGAAGTGGGCTGTAGTCCACGAAAGCTTATGCTCTAATAAATTTGTTAGTCTCTAAGGTGCCACAAGTACTCCTGTTCTTTATACAAAAACTACATTGCTGCAAATTCAACACTGAGACATTAACTGCGCAATCTTAACACAAACCTAGTGTGAATATAGACTACTCTAGGCTCTTTCATTAACATGATCTCACAACATACATGCATTAAAGTAAATGCTACATTTGGGCTTCCAACTTTATAGAAAATACTTTGCTGTTTCAGTATGTGCACTTAAAAAGTTCCACTGAGGACCTACCATCATTAGACGTTTTTTAACAGATAGAACTGTTAAGAAGTCCCTTGAAACAGCAACTTCCATCTGAGGCTCTCAAAGAGCTTTACAGACATTAATACATTTAGCCTCAACATCCCTCTGCGGTAGATATTATTTTTCCTTTTTACACCATATCTAGGTTATCCTTTGTTTACACTAATGCTACACACATAGTGAGTCCAAGGCCATGGTGTTTTTCAGAGACACACAGTCCAAATGACAACCAAGCATATTTTCATAAAAAGGGATTGTCACTTCAGTGCTCTGTCAGTGAATTTCAGTCACACAGGTTTTGCACAGAAAGCGGAGACAGGTTTGTGTATTGGAGAAGTCTGGTTAGAACTTGCAGACAAAGCTCCTTCTGTAGCTATCGCTTTTGTGCAAGTTTTCCTGCTGCTTTGCCTGTTTCATCCATCCTTGATCAAAGAACTACATATTTATGCGCATATTAGGAAAGATTAGCCTGAGTTTATCGCCACTCATCTTCCTCCCAAGGAAGGAATAATCCACTCCGCAATGCAACATCCTTGTTGACCAATCTGCAGCCAGGGCAGTATATGAGAAATTATTTCAGCAGAGGAGCGACTTCAGGATTGTCTCCATGGGAAGATTTACAAGCATAGCTGTGATCAAGGACTTTCTTTGTGCCAATTGGAAAGGGACGTGAAGGGGATGCATAAGGGTTACAGGAATCTCCTGAGTTTTGTATTCTAACTCAGCAAAAGAGTGTCACGTGAGGTCTCTAATAAAAGCCTGTGCCACTCCGGTCATCAATAGCATTGTGAAATGTATGTACCGATACTATGTAAAGAGTTACGTATATATATATCCTGAAAATATGTTCTTGAAGTCTGTGTCTACGGAGTGGGCTCCAGCAAAAGTGAAAGCAGGCTTTTCTATTAGCCAAGAAATGTTTATCTATGTGACTCTTTACATGTGAATTAAGTATTGTAAAGGTCACAATAGGGCGCCACTCATCAGGCTGAACCAAACGCAGATGAAGTATTGTGAGAATTTCAAAGATAGAAACTAATAGGAAGTGAAAAAGAAGTCTGGGGGGTGAGGGGAGAGTGCACATCAAAGGTTTGAGTATATTTGGGGGGAGGGGGGAAAAGAGGCTTCCCGCACCAAGAAAGTAAATGGACAGTGAATTTGCTTCATGAAAGTGGGATCTCAATCAGGCTTGGCTGAAAATGCTGGAGAGACATTTGGTTGAGATACATTTCTTTAGACAAGAGGGTAAGCTGTTAGTTAAGCTTAGTTTCTAGAAAACACATTATGATTTTGATTTATATGCAACCATTTGTTTCCCATGTTCTTACTCATTGTTACTTGAATCTCTATTCTTGGATGATACAATTATTCTTGTTTTCACTATAAACATATGTAAGTGCTGTGGTGTTAAGCAAAGTGATGATCCTGAGTTGAATCTTAACAGCTGGTGTGCACTGTTCCTTTGGGAGCAGCAGGCCTGCTAATTCTGTGCATGTTCAGTGGATCAGGAGCTGGACACTGCAGGGAACCCCCCCAAGGATTTGGGGGCTGGTATGTGCCTGTTGCTACCTGCACAGACAGAGTGATGTCTGGGAGGGGAGACACTGATGACCTGGAAGTTAGGGCTTGTGCTGCCAGAGGCTGGTGGTTTCAGGGAGCTGATTCAGAGGAGGCACAGAAAAGACTTCCTCACACTAAGCGCAGGTGTTGGTGAGGTGCTTCACAACCCTGGGTATTGTCATAATAACTATATTGCATCACTATAGTTATATCGGTACAAGTCCCTGTGTTGATGCTCTTATTCTGGAGGAAGAGTGCCTCTTTTGGTTTAGCTTATCTCACTGTGAAAGTCATACAAGTTAAACCACAGTATGTCTACCTGAACTGCAATCCCATCTCTGATTACCCTCAGCCACCAAACTGAAGTGGGCAGATTTCCAAACAGTCTGTGCACCCAGTAGCTGCCCTTGGGAACTGGTGGGTGACCAGTCACCTATATAGGTACCTACATGGGATCTGCTGAGTGCTGAGCTCTTTTGAACATACAGCCATAAGTGAATTGTATGAGCTAAACACTCATTTGTTTGAACGGATCTTTGCAGAGAAGCTAGTTCCAGTGGATGATAGTTACAGCTGAATCTGCCTGAGGCATTCTTTTTATTGCATAGCATCTTGACCAAAGGTAGGTTAACAGCCAGGCCCAGCTGGACTACCCCAAGTTCAGTATACAGAATGTTAGTACCTGTTAATAAATATTACCCCCTTTAGTCCTTTACTTCCTGTACATTTCATTTATATATTTACTGTTCTTTAGAATATTAACAGAGTATGTTGATTTTTAAGGCCCAGAACACTGGTCCTTCACTGATAAGTAACCCTATTCAGGAATTCTATGTGTTGGACTGTATTTAACAATCTTGGGCACCTCTGTGTCCATAAAGCTCCAGATAGTCTGGGAAACCATTCCCTTAATAAATATACTGTTTACATAAGCATATATAAACCCCGGGAACAGATACAGGATAACTGTCACAGCAGACAAGAAAGAATATTTACGGGGGAAGGACCCACTGAAATATATTATCTTGTTAGCCCTCTCTGCTGTAAATAATCATACCTTCACTTATAAATGGGGAACTGGGGTTACTTAGTCTCCAGAAGAGAAGAGAGGGGGGATTTGATAGCAGCCTTCAACTACCTGAAGGGGGGTTCCAAAGAGGATGGAGCTAGGCTGGTCTCAGTGGTGGCAGATGACAGAACAAGGAGTAATGGTCTCAAGTTGCAGTGGGGGGAGATCTAGGTTGGATATTAGGAAACACTATTTCATTAGGCGGGTGGTGAAGCACTGGAATGGGTTACCTAGGGAGGTGGTGGAATCTTCATCCTTAGAGGTTTTTAAGGTCAGGCTTGACAAAGCCCTGGCTCGGATAATACGGGGGAGGGATAGCTCAGTGGTTTGCTAAACACGGGGTTGTGAGTTCAATCCTTGAGGGGGCCACTTAGGGATCTGGGGCAAAAATCTGTCTGGGGATTGGTCCTGCTTTGAGCAGGGTGTTGGACTAGATGATCTTCTGAGGTCCCTTCCAACCCAGATATTCTATGATTTAGTTGGGGTTGATCATGCTTTGAGCAGGACTAGATGATCACCTGAGGTCTCTTCCAACCCTAATATTTTATGATTCTATGAAATCAGGTATACTGAGAATGTACAGAAATAACATCAAAACATGTTTATTTTGTCAAAAGAGGTTTTCTTTGTTTGGAAACCCTCTATAATAGCACTGGTCTGGGAACTTAGTTGGGGAATGAAAGCTGCCACGTCCCTCCAGCCAAAGTGAAGGAGAGACACAGATCCAGCTCTTAGGCTGACAACAGAGGGTGGTAATGTATCTATTCTTTCTGTGTATTGTGTATAAATCTCTGATTGATAATCTTTGATGAAATCATTCCAAATGAACCTGTTATTCAACAATCTTGAGTCATAATTAACTGAGACATGTGACAAAATGCATCTGAAAAAGTGGGTTTTTTACCCACGAAAGCTTATGCCCAAATAAATCTGTTAGTTTTTAAGGTGCCACCAGACTCCTTATTGTTTTTGACAAAAATGATGACAGCTGTATGGCTTTGAGCTGAATGGGGTTTCCATATGAGGGTACAGGGAAGGCAGGCATGACAGAGGCAGCATGCTAAGTGCAGAACAGAGAACAAGGATCATAGAGGGAGTTTCTTTTTACAGAGTGGGACACCGTGCTGGCTCTGTTGGGGTATCTGGAACTGGGATACCCTGTGTACAGTTTTGCTGCTTTTGCTATCTCTGAGCAAGGTAAACATGGCTTGTGTGCATTTTGTGAATAAACGTAAAGTACCCTGAGTCTTTTGAGATCATTTTTTTTCCTACTGTAAACTTCTACCATTCAAAGGGACAACACCATGGAAAGAAATAAAAATGAAAGCAAAATCTACACATAATATTAATCATAATTGCACAAAGTCTAGGACTTGTTTACTATGCACAATGTCATTTTTAATTATTTAATTCAGGGGTGAAAATAGACTAGTTGGTTATATTTTTGGTTTCAGTATTTTAAATCTTCAGCAGTAGTTTGTGTATTTTGATACTTCTGAATGGAAATTAACACACTTAATAATGAAGGGGTTTCACCACAGTGCCTTTGAAGAATACTTTTAATTAACATGGGATCATTTTGTTAAGAGATATCATGCAACATGCTGGTAATATACACTAGGCTATATGCCAAGGTATGGAAAAGACAGCAGGGAAAGAATAACAGTCCCAATGTAATGCATAATTAAATTAACCTTCTAAATATAATCATTTCACTTCTGAGAATTTAAAATCCAAGATCTTTTAATAATGATAATCAAATGGCATTTCTGTATGATTCTGGCAAACAACATGTTCCCTTGTGCAACTTAGGAAAGGTCTTGAGTTTCAAGAAGAATGCAAAAGACCTTTCTATCAACAACCACTGTTCATACTATGCACAGTCAATACATGGCGTATTTAAATTCAGTCATAGTTCTCGCTCAGGTTGTGGTTGTTATTTTCTGTGTTACACAGTCAATGATGCAGTGGGTGTAAATCAAACCAAACTCATTTCTCCTGTAGAACGTCCATCCTTGAAATGAAAGCTATGCAGAGCACTGGTTATCTAGTGAGCTGAGCCGGCTGATCTGGGAAAAAAATTCCATTTTAAAATGACAGCTTAAAAGGACTCACTGCTCACAGACATAGTGGTATTCAACTTGAGTCAGGCACTCAAGCTCCCTATACAAGGCATGGGGAGAGTTCTGCACATAGGAATGGGATTCATAAAAGCCAGCATGCAGAGCAGGGAGCCACATAGGCTAGCTAATAGGAAATGCTGAGCAGAGGGGTGAAACTTAAGCCCTACACCTCAAAGGGAATTAGGTACCTAAATCCCAGCTGGAGGGAGGTGCATGACTCCACTTGGAATTCACAGCTGTGAACCCTCTCCCGGAGTTGGCTATTTAAGTCAGTGTAGTACTTTTAGAGGGGAAAAAGGTAGTGCCCCCATTTATAACCTTAGCTCAGTGGTTAAAATAGTCACCCAGCATATAGGAGACCCAGATTTGAATCCCCATGCTTACCTGTGAGTTCCCCAGTACAGACTACCGTGGATTTAGCCCCCCACCTGCACCAGGAGCTCAAGGAACACTTGCAAGAAGCCTATAACCACTACGTGAACCAAGACCATTGGGATGTCCCCAGACTGGCCATAAGGGACAAGGTGTGGCTCTCTTTCCAGAACTTTAAATTGAGCCACCCATTCGCCAAACTAAGTGACCAATACATGAGCTGCCTTAATGGGTAAATCCAGCAGCTTTCTGGTTAAAGCTACCAAGTCATTGAAGATCCTCCCTGTCTTTCACATCATACTTTGAAAGCCCTACACTGAGAACCTATACCCAAAATTTCCCACCAGCTACTCATAACAGTCTGTGGACAATAGGAGTACTTGGTGCACCAAATCCTTGAGACCTTGAGCAAGTTATGGGAAGGCTCCAGTACATGGTAGACTGGGAAGGCTATGGTCCAAAAGAGCAGTCTTGGGAACTGATAGAGAACATCCATGTCCCAGACTTATTGCAAGAATTCCATTGGGAGTACCCTGAGAAACCAGGCTTTGAAGCCCCTGAGAGGAGCCCTCAAGGATGGAGGTACTGTCAGGAATCAGAGCTTGCAGGAGATCCAGTCTCCGGGCAACCTAATGAGGGCAGCTGGCCTGTATTAGGCTGCCTGATTGGCTACACTACCTGATTAATTGGAAAAGTCAGCAGACCAGCTGTTAAGCCCAGCAACAGCAGCTCAGTGTCTGCTCAAAGCATTCACCCACAGCAGTGATAATTCTTGTGCCTGCTTGTTCCTAGCCATGCTCCTGCTCTGGACCCAATCTTGCTCTTGCCTTGCCTCACTCCAGGTAACCCAATCCTAACCCTCAATTCCAATTCCTGACTTCAACTCTGACTCTTTGCTCTGGATCCTGGCTTCTGTCTCCAGCTCTGGCCCTGGGCTCCAATTCCTGACTACTGACTCCTGCTCTAGCCCCTAAGCACAAGTGCCACATCCCAGTCACTGACCAGGACTGAAGTGAATTAAGAAGTTTTTTTCATAAGAAATTAGCCTTCTGTTGCTGAAATGTCCAACCCTTGCAGAATTTTGGGCAGACCACCTACCATGTTTGGGAGTTTTCAACTTCATTCAGTACCAAAGAACAAGTTGAACTTTTCCAACTCAGCTGCTACACTGCCAATTTGAGGTCTCATTTCAAGATCTCTCATTGTATCTTTCACAAGTTTCCAAACTACACACATTACAAGGTAATTTTCAAACATGAAGCCAATGCTTCTGTACAGGTACCCCATCTTGGGGGGCACATAGACTCCTGGTTATATACTTCATGTTTCATATTTTATGTCTAGAAATACAGCATCTCATTTGGAAGATTTTTAAGTTAATCTTGTGATTTTGTAAACAGTTTCAGGAGTATCTCTTTGGATCTCTTTATTTTTAATAATATCCTCACATGCCAAAGTCTCTGCTATTTTTTAGAGAACGCTGTTGTTTCTTCTACCATAATTGTATACCAGTTTCCAGATATTTTTGATTTTAAGATCCATGATTTCTATTATCTCATTCTGACTAATTGGACTTGTGAATTTGTCTTGATTCTTTTTCAACTACAGTAACATATCATGATCATATTCTGCCTGCAGACAAAGCAGATGAATAAAGTTGCAGTCAACATCTCCAGTTTAGGGTATATGTTCAGTTTGTTCAGTATTGGAAGTCTTTGTGTGGCAAGGCAGTATCCTACTTAGTATTTTCACTAGGATCTTCCAGTATTTTTTTTTCTTCTGGAGAGTACTGAAAAGATAGCACGTTGCCAACATTCCTTGTGGACTTTTGAAGAATATCAACTTCTTCATGATAACACAAAGAAGCTTGGTGCCTCTCAAATTTGTCGGAAACCTTTTTCCAGTTAGAGTGTGTGAAAGCTTCAGCTGAGAACTTAGACAAAAGTAGATTGCACCTAAAAGCTGTACAACAGTAAAAATAAAGTATGCTGTCATTAGCTTCAGAATAATTGAGCCATTGAAAATCAGCAAACCAGGATGAGCAGAAATAATGGCCTTTTTTGCCAAAGTTACATGCCGGGAAAGACTTAAAATGCTGGTCCATAAGGTATCTCAGAAATGCTAGCCATATCAGGCAACTGGCATTTGGTTCCTGTTGCAGGTGATGGTGGACATAGCTCAGAACTGCAGAAGTTGATCCATGTGTTGCTGGAAGTGTAGTTTCCTCCTTTTTTAAAACCAGCTATGTTTAGGGTATTTCATTTTAGCCTCTTGAAAACATACACTTTGTTTTTGTGCTTCACTCAGTTACTGCTTACTTACTAGGAATGGCAGAGGATTTCAGAGTTAAAAACCATATGCAATACTCTTTGGCAAACTGAAACATTTCACCAGCCTTTCAGGTTTTTGTGGTCAGTCCAATCTAGAATGTGGCACAACAAAGAAAGGGAGCAGCCTACTCCTGATCTGTTGACTACATTGGAAAACGACTGTTTCGATCTTATGCAACCTCCTAGCTTTCTCTCTCACCCAGAGACTATGTCACAGAAAAGACTACAAATAAGATGACTGCTGGAGGCCCTTTGACCCCAGGCATGATTGGACAGAGCTCAGAGGCTGCAAAAGTCCAGAAAGGAGAAGTAAAGGAATAAGCAATTATTTTTGCAGTTTACCTTTAAAGTAGTTTAACTACCACTGATTTTGACCGCCACATGTTCCTTTGAGAATTAATGTAATAGTTAAGTATAATTCAACTGTCCTTATCAGGAAATCATGATTTTCCTCTTATAATGTAGGCCTCTCACATGCACAGGGTGTCTCCATAGCTTTATGTACCATCTGACAGGCCTGCAATTATCATTCTTGCAAACTAGTATTTAAAAAGCTCCAGCTTGCTCCCTAAGCCGTTAACGAGAATGAATTATAGGACCTGCAGCAAGAACATGCAGAAGAATATTTCTGACGATTTGCAGACAATTATGAATCATACTTCCTTTCCAAGGACATGTTTATACATTCCACTTCATGCCAAAGATTTGTTTGCTTTTCATTTTGATTTTTTCGCATTATTTAGAAAAAAACTAGACTTTGCTTTTCCGGCAGACTTTATTTTTTAATTATGCATAGGTACTATGGGAACTTTTGGCTATAGAATAGGAAGAAATGTATTTTACTTCCTTTTTGGGTGAAAAATGTTTTGTAACATGTGGAAAAGAGAGTGACAAAGGAGAATGGATCTACCTGATGGGAATTTTGTTCAAGGGAGCTGCAAAAGAAGGAGGAGGGATTTCCTTTGGAAGAAAAGAGGTAAGACTAATTTTCAGGTACTGAATGCCTCTAGAAAATATATAGGAGGTCACAATCCTGTACTGGTAGAGAGATTGCCTTGCTGACCTGCTAATATCCACATTGACGTTTCTTGTGCTGCAAAAACAAACAGAAAAAGAAAAGGTAAACAGCGTATTATTTGGCATGAGGAAGAAAACTGAACAGGAAGGAGAACATTGGAGAATGGCAATGTCAAGGGTGGCTAGTGACAACAATCGAAAAAGAAAGGAAAACCCTGAACAAATAGAGCAAACATTTGAAAAGTCAGACCAAATAATCAGATTGCAAACAGCATACAAGCATAGCCTTTAAAGTTCAAAGAACCAAAATCACTTCCTTTACTATCTTTCTATTCTTCTTCTTCCACAGGTTTACAACCATGTAACTGCCTCACACATCATAATCCATCGACCTAAGCAACGTCCCATATTGTAGTATCTAGCTCCCCTCTTGCAAAACTGTAGCCACTGCATAATCATAGAGTTTCATGAGAGGACACAAACACTCAGAAGAGTGAGAAGCCTCCAGGGTTACTTCTCTGCCCTCTAGAGAGCACCTAGGATTACCACATACAAGTAGCAACAAGTATTACAGGTTAGTTCCCAGTGTGTAACCCCTTACAATGACTCACTTTTCCACTATTACAATAGATTGATTTTGTAAGAGAAAGCCTTAAGGAAGGTTGGAAAAATGTGACTGAAGTAAATAGAGATGTGGCATATCCTCCTTAAAATGCCCAGTAACATGAAACATATGCATAAAGAAAGAGCACACACATGGCTATAAACTAGAAGCCATTTTCATCTATTGAAAATGTTGTGCCTCAAAAGACATGAGTTCAGTTGAGCAGAGAGGTGTCATTCTAGGGATGCTGGCGAGAGGTATTTCAGTGTCCTGACGACACTGTTACTCGGAGTTTAAAAAGTGATTACAGGAAAATAATTAATACTGCTGAGCAAGCAGAGAAGATACACAGCTCCAAACACTGATTTCATTTTATTTCTTTCTAGTGACAAAAGCTGTTCTTTTATTCAGAGCAAAGCATCGTGCTCTCGTTCCCAAGAGTTGCTATAAGTTGTAAAGCTCTTCTTATTACATTCCACTCCAAATGATCAACTGTGCACAGCTTGAACTAATAAAGCTTGACTTCAACCTTTTTTGTCTTGATGTAAATTGTTGTAGGCTTTAAAGTATTCCGGATGTCTCAGGGGTAGGTATTAACCATTTTTAAAATTGCTTCGATACAAAGACTGTTTGGGAAGTCAGGATATTTCTATATGCTAATGGGAGTAAATGTGACTGCAAAGCACACACGGCAGGTCTTTCTTGTGAAGAGTGCAAGTGCACAAATGACAACCTACAGGGTATGCCAGTCTTCCCCCTGCATTCCCCAACACACACACAAATTTATCACAATAGAGGCATACTATACATTAAGTAGCTAAGTAATAAGAATGAAATGTACCATACAAGCAATGATAGAATTCTAAGCTCATATCGGCTGAACTGTAAGTAGAACTAGTTGGAAAATGGGTTGTGGGGGAGAGAAGGGTTTCCTGTGAAAGATGACAAAACAAAAATTATTTTTGTTAAAATTTTTCTCTGTAAATTTCAACTTTTCACAAAAAATATCAATAACCAAATTCTTTTGCTCAAAAACTAAGGAACCTGAATGACAATTTCCATGAGCTACTTCAGCTAAATTGAAATATGTCAGTTTTGAAAAAATATATTTTGTTGTGTCAAAACCCCAATAGCAAAACTCCCATTGACTTCAATCAGGCCCAGATTTCACCGTCCTTAAAAAGCACAAAGTTTGAAGTACTTCCCCTTAGAGAGGGATGCACAGCCATGCGGATACACTAAACCTATATGCTCCCTCTCCAGTTCCACCTTAACTAGAACATATGTAAGTTTCAAGAATTTACCTTTGCTGCTACCGAATTTGCCTCTGAGAGGCCATCCTTCCTTCCACTAACTGGTACTTGCAACTACATTCTATAAAGACAAAGTTTGACAATATCTAATCTAACTAGCTGAGCTACCGCTGCCCAAAGAAAAAAAAGAACCACAAAAAAAGTCAAGAAGCCAATAATAGAATAACACCAGTCAAATTTACAGAGTACATCACATTATTTCCCCTTTAAGAACATTCTCCAGTATGTTTCAGGTCCTTTGAACCACTCCTGTGACATAAAGTGACCATCAACTGGATTTAAGTGACTGGTTAAACTGGTTTTATGGTTCCTTTGCATGACAGAAGCAATACAAAGCAGCCAGAATATACTGGTGAATATGGCTCCCTGTGCACAAAATGGCATGAAAACATTTTTAAAGAGAGAAATAGCAGAGTTCCAGCAGCAGAAGCAGCTAAAAGTTCTTCTTTTAGAGGGAATAAAGGACTGGTTATAGTGTCATGGCAGCAGCATGCATTGTGGGTTTTCTCTTATAGATAAAAGAGTTGATGAAGAATCTGATCTCAGCTGAGAAGCCAGGTGACTATTAAGGAATTTTTTGACTAAATGATTTTTCATCAGAAAATGCCAAGTCACTGAAACCAAAACTTTTCACAAGTACATACCAGTTTTGATTAAACTTTTGTCAGGAAAGCTTTCTAGCATCCATTTGGAATATCTAGTCACAATTGGAGAAAGAGCCTCTTACTTCACAATGGCCAATAGCCTGCTGGATAAGGTACTCACAGTCACTTTTCCACATCCAAAGTGAGTGCCCTAATCACAAGCCTGGCTGTCCTGGGGTCTCTCTCTCTTTCTGTTTTTTCCAGAAAAATTTTGAAGGTGTCGATTTGATGCGGAACAGGAGAAAAGTTTTGCAGAACAGGAAAACAGTGTCTCTCCCAGTTCTAGTGCCTATGAGAGTGGGTGGTAAAATGAAGACATATCCCTGTAGGAGAGATTTTCAAGGTGGCAAAAATCTTAAAGCAAAATTTGTATTAATAATTATCTGAAACCAATGAGACGAGAAAGCAAGACAAATGCACAAATGCTCTCAAGAAAGAATGAAATGTAAATTTAAATCCCCAGCTGCAATAAGTGAGACACATGAATGATAAATATCATGAAGGATATCAAATGGATAGCACTGACATGATACTGCTCCAATAGAAATACAGTTCTCTCAAAAACCGTTAATAGAAAGAATATTTATAAATTACTAGTTAATCTAACCTTACGTTTCAAATTGTTCTAGATTTCCACTTTGAACACAACGCAGGAAGATGAATATATAAAATAGACTTAGCCTGGAATTAATTTTATTTCATCATATTGCTAAATGTCTATATACAAATATGGTACAGCAGATATGCATTTTACACTTGAATCTGACTTTCTAATTTCATGTGTCCTGCTTTGGACAGAATTATCTAATGAATCCCATGATTAATAGAGTGAAATATCAAGAAAAATTAAACCTTACACATTATGTTTTATTTATATTTATTTAGGTTTTGTACTTAGAAGAGATGCATAAACCTGTTTGGCTTCACCCAAATTCCTCACCTGATTGGGTACAGTCATTCTACTGCCAGACCTAATCATTTCCAGAGAAAATACAAGGATTGCCAAAGGGGTGGAGTTACCAATTCCCCACATATACAATCTCACCAAGTGTAATTAACCCTTTTCCTCAAATATGAGCCTCCTTGATCTCAAACTTGCCACCCATTGCTTCAGACCTGCCCAGCACACCTTTCCATCACTCTACTAGTGCGAATGAATGGGGAGTCTGAAGCAAAACAGGTACAGGAAAGAATAAGGGCTTGTCCACACACAAAAGTTGTACTGCTTCATCTATATTGGTACAGCTACAGCAGTACTACCATCTAATATGGACATAATTATAAGAACATAAGAATGGCCCTACTGGGTCAGACCAAAGGTCCATCTAGCCCAGTATACTGTCTTCCAACAGTGGCCAATGCCAGGTGCCCCAGAGGGCATGAACAGAACAGGTAATCATCAAGTGGGCCATCCCCTGTCGCCCATTCCCAGCTTCTGGCAAATTATATTGGAATAATGTGCTTATACAAGTATAGCTTATTCTTGTGTGGGAAGGGGTATAAGCTATCAGGTAACTTTATATCTGCATCCACCCTAAGACATGTGCCTGTATAATTATATCAATAAAAAAATCTCACCCTATACAAAGTAGTTATATCAGTACAAAAACTGTGTGTAGACTAGGTCTAAGAGAAACAGAGAATTTGAGAGGTGGCAATACAGATAATGATTTCAAAAAGTGGAGAATAAGTGAAGGCCAGGCTTGTCAATGGGCTAGAGAAGTGTTCATTCTATTTAGAAATAATAAGTGAGTTGTATTTTAAAAGGCACCATTTATGTTTCCTGTATCAAGGTTCCACTTCCAATGGTATAACACACAAGTCCATCCTTCAAAAGAAGAGTCAGAACCCCTCAAGATCCTTGCTAGTCCCATGTCAGTATGTTTCATAGATGGAATGAGAGCATGCATAGAGTATATGTTATATGTGATTTGCTCTACATTTACCTCTCTGTCCCCTTCTGCTTTTCAGTCATCTATTCAGAGTGTCAGTCAAAACAGCAATATGGGCCAGATCCCGAGTTGGTGTAAATATACATAGCTCTATTGAAGTTGATAACACTACACCAATTTACACCATCTGAGACTCCAGCCCAATGTTTGTAGACTATGAACAGATTTTCAAATGCAGATATTTATCAGGTAAGAGAATCAGACAGAGCAAGGTGGCTTTACAAACTAATTCACTTTTCTCCTGGGTTTCACAGTGATGATGCTGGATTTCAAACCACATGGCTTACAACTGACTTTGAAACAATTCATAGATTCCAAGGCCAGAAGGGACCACTGTAATCATCTAGTCTGACTTCCTGTGTGATACAGGCCATAAAACTTCCCCTAAATAATTCCTACAGCAGATGTTTTAGAAAAAACATCCAATTTTGATTTAAAATGGCCAGAGATGGGAATCTACCACAACCCTCGGTAAATTGTTCCAATGGTTAATTGCCCTCACTGTCAAAAATTTATGCCTTTTTTCTAAGCTGAATTTGTTTAGCTTCAGCTTCCAGCCATTGGATCATGTTACACCTTTCTCTGCTAGATTGAAGAGCTCTGTGTTAAATTTATGTAGATAATTATAGACTGTAATCAAGTCACCCCTTAACCTTCCTTTGTTGAGCTAAATGGATTGAGTTTTTTGAGTCTATCAATATAAAGAAGATTTTCTAATCCCTTAATCGTTCTCATGGCTGTTCTCTGAATCCTCTCCAATTCATCACCATCCTTCATGAATTGTGGCCACCAGAACTGAATACAGTAGCCCAGCAGCAGTCGCACCAGTGCCAAGTACAGAGGTAAAAACCTCCTACTCAAGATTTCCCTGTTTATGCATCCCAGGATTGCATTAGCTTTTTTGGCCACAGCATCACAGAGGGGCTCCTGTTCAGCTGATTATCCACCAGTATGCATTGTATCCACCCCCAAATCTTTTTCAGAGTCACTGATTCGCAGGATAGAGTCCCACATCCTGTATATATGGTCTACATTTTTCATTCCTAGATGTATACATTTATATTTAGCCATATTAAAACACACATAGTTTGGTTGCACCAAGTTTACCATGATCACCCTGAATCAGTGACCTGTCCTCTTCATTATTTACCACCACCCAATTTTTGTGTCTTCTGCAAACTGTATCAGGGATGATTTTATGTTTTCTCCCAGGTCATTGGTAAAAATGTTTAATGGCATAGGGAAAAGAGCCAATCCCTGTGGGACCCCACTGGAAACACACCTGCTTGATGATGATTCCCCATTGACAAGTAGAATTTGAGACCTATCAATTAGCTAGTTTTTAATTCATTTAATGTTTGCCACGTTAATTTTATATTGTTCTAATCTTTTAATCAAAATGTTGTGTGGTACCAACAACTGCACTCGGGGTGGATACAATGAGCCAGATAAGTCATGCACAGCTGATCAGCAGCTGCTGCTATGCTGGTCATGTTCTTTCATTAACACTACTGTAGTTATACTGCTCTTTTTAGATTAGGAAACTAGAGATCCAGATCCACGTAGTATTGGATAACTTCTTTACTATCAGCATGCAAATGCAACCCTTTTGAATGTTTGTTTCATTCATTTAAATACCAAATGGATATGGTGGACCAAATTCAGATCTCATGTAAGCAAGCTACAACTCTATTTGGTATTCATATACCCTGTCCACAAATAGCCACAGCCATAACAATAACATACTTGATTACAGCAACAAACAAATTACAAGTAAAGGTAATTAACCACTGAAATAATTTATGGTGGGGGGAGGGGTGTAGTAAATTCTTCAGCACTTGAAATCTTTAAATCAGGAATGGATATCTTTCTAAAAGCTATGCTCTAGTTCAGCCACGAATTACTAGTAAGTGTTAGGTGAAACTTCCTGGAGGTCAGACAGTGGTTCCTTCTAGATTCACCGTCTATTAATCCAACTGTTAGTAGCCAAACAGGTTTCTTTGGCATTCTGCTTTTAGGGAAGTTGGCCAAAATGAAGTGTAACCAGCAGCATTACATTCGCATACACCAGGCATAAAATTGGTTACCAATACATGGTAGATTTGCCAGCCAGGCCTTCTCTTGGTAGAAAGGATTGGCTATGCCATCTCTGTTTTGAGTCAGAAAGGAGTGCAATCATTATCAGCTACAGTAAATTGCCTCTCAGCAGACCTTTATGTATCAGTTTTCTCAGTTTTAATAAGCCTCCACAGAAATCATTTATTTAATATCAAATGGTTACAATCGACCAAATTCAGTTCTCATGTAAACAAGGTGCAACTCTATTTGATTTTAATATTGAGAGGGAGGAAAATCAAGTAAGGAAGGATACAGCAATGGAGAAAGGAACAGCAGTGCGTAGGAGAATGGACATTAAGAGGAAAGATAGTGTCCATACAAATGAAGCTAACAGTCAGGTAGGTGATACTGGCAGTAGAATGACTGTACCCAATCAGGCGAGGAATTTGGGCGAAGCCAAGCAGCAACAGTTAAGATATTTCTACATCACTGCAAGGAGCCTGGGTAACAAAAGGAACTAGACCTATTAGTGCAGGAAGTGAAACCAGATATTATAAGGATAACAGAAACATGGTAGAATTGTAGTCATGACTGGATAAAGGCATTGAAGGGTATGTGGTGTTCAGGAAAAACAGAAATAAAGGCAAAGGTGGTGGAGTAATATTAATTAGGGTAGCCATATTTCCCAAAGAGAAAAGGGGACACCCCCAACCGTTCGCCTGAGTCCCCCCTTCCCACTCGCGCACCCGGCTGTTGCCCATCGCTGGAACCTTCCAGCCCCTGCACATGTTGAAATGCTGCCTCCCCCGCAGCCCTGCCTCCCTCCGCTGGAGGCTGGCATCTCTACTTACCTCCCCACATGTTCCTCCACACTGCACCCCATTTTTTGACAACAGTGGGCATTTGTCCTGCTTGCTCTTGCCAACTGATCAAGTAAACAAGAGCAAATGGGACAAGTGCCTCCTTTTGAAAAAAAAGTTGGGACAGCCTGCACAGGGCTTAAAAAAGGGACTGTCCCAGCCAAAACGGGACATATGGTCACCCTAATATTAATGATGAGGTAGACTATAAAGAAATTAGAAGTGATGGAATGGATAAGACAGAGTCTGTTTGGGCCAAAATCACTTTGGGGAAAAAAAGCTACTAGAGGTTCCCCAGGCTAGTGCTTTGGGTGTGCTACAGCCACCCTGGATCTGATTTGGATATCAAGAGATTTCTCTTTAATGTTTAAACTAAATAAATACTACTGGGAATTGTGTGATTATGGGAGACTTTAACTTCCCAGATATAGATTGTAGGACAAGTGCCTCTAATAATAGTAGGACCCAGATTTTTCTGGATGTGATATCTGACAGATTTATTCACCAGATAGTCACTAGACCAACAAGAGGTGATGCCATTTTAGATTTGGTATTGGTGAGTAGTAAGGACCTCATAGAAGAGCTGATTGTAGAGAATAACCTTGGTTCAAGTGATCATGAATTAATTCAGTTTAAACTTAATGGAAGGATAAACAAAAATAAATCTGCAACTAGAATCCTTGATTTCAAAAGGGCTATGTAGTATGGCGGGCACTCACTGCCATGGCATCGCCTGCTGGTCAGTCTGGGAATTAGCTCAGTCCAGCCTCAGGAGCGCCTCCTGCTGGCCGGTATCTCCTTACTGATACCTGCTGCCTCGTCAATCTCCACCACTGTACTTCAGGCTCTGTCCCCCTCCCGGACCCCGGTGTCTCTTATCTTGAGGTGCTGCCCCACAGCAGCAGTCCCACACTCTGGGTCTCCCCTCCTAGGGGAAACCCCTCCCCATAAGCCCAACTTGCCTCAGTGGCTACCGCCAGTCATCATCTAGCCCCTTTCTCTGGGGCAAACTGCAGTCTGTAATGGTCACTCATCATTGGCAAGGCAGTTGGACCTGCTGCCTTTTTAGCTTCAGTTGTCTCCCTGCAGCCCCAAAACATCCTTAGGCCTTCCTGCCAGGCCTCAGCCTGAGAGGTAGCCAGGCCTGAGCTCCCCAGCTCAGCCTGCCCCTTCCCCAGCACTGCTCTGTCGAAGGTACCGTCTCTCCCAGGCAGCTAGGTCCTTCTCACTCCAACCCTGGAGTGAGACTCTCACTGCTCCTGACTCACAGTCCTCTTATCAGGACCAGGTGTGGCCAGCTATCCAGCCAGCCTCCCTCAGCTGCTCTCACTCCTTTTATCCCAGGAGCGGGGTAACCGCCCTGCTACAGGCTAACTTTAAAAAATTAAGGGAATTAGTTAGGGAAGGGAACTGGACTGAAGAACTCAGGGATCTGAATGTGGAGGAAACTAGAAATTACTTTAAGTCAAAGTTGCAGAAACTATCTGAAGCCTGCATCCTCAGCAAGGGGAAAAAATATGTAGGAATGGGTTGCAGACTAAGCTGGATGAGCAAGCATCTCAGGCCTGGTCTACACTACGAGTTTAGGTCAACTTTAGCAGCGTTAAATCGAATTAAGCCTGGACACGTTCACACGACGAAGCCCTTTCTTTCGACTTAAAGGGCCCTTTAAACCGGTTTCTTTACACCACCTTCGACGAGGGGATTAGCGATAAAATCGGCCTTTGCGGGTCGGAATTGGGATAGGGTGGACGGAATTCGACGTTATTGGCCTCTGGGAGCTATCCCACAGTGCTTCATTGTGACCGCTCTGGACAGCACTCTCAACTCAGATGCACTGACCAGGTAGACAGGAAAAGACCCGCGAACGTTTGAATTTCATTTCCTGTTTGCCCAGCGTGGAGAGCACAGGTAACCACGCAGAGCTCATCAGCACAGGTAACCATGATGGAGTCCCAGGATCGCAAAAGAGCTCCAGCATGGACCGAACGGGCGGTACGGGATCTGCTCGCCATATGGGGAGATGAATCAGTGCTAGCTGAACTCCGTAGCAGTAAAAGAAATGGCAAAGTATTAGAAAAGGTCTCCAAGGCCATGAAGGACCGAGGCCATAACAGGGACACACAGCAGTGCCGCGTGAAAATTAAGGACCTACGGCAAGCCTACCACAAAGCCAGAGAAGCAAATGGAAGGTCCGGGGCAGAGCTGCAAACTTGCCGCTTCTACGCGGAGGTGCATGCCATTCTAGGGGGTGCAGCCACCACTACCCCAACCGTGTGCTATGACTCCCTCACTGGAGAAACACACAGGGAAGAGGGTTCGGGGAATGAGGAAGATGAGGATGGAGGTAATGTAGGTAGCTCACAGCAGCAAGGAAGCGGAGAAACCGGTTTCCCCAACAGCCAGGATATGTTTGTCACCCTGGACCTGGAACCAGTAACCCCCGAACTCACCCAAGACCCTGAGGGCACACAGGGGACCTCTGGTGAGTGTACCTTTGTAAATATTACACATGGTTTAAAAGCAAGCGTGTTTAATGATTAATGATTAATTTGCCTTGGCAATCGCGGCCAGTACAGCTACTGGAAAAGTCTGTTAACGTGTATGGGGATGGAGTGGAAATCCTACAGGGACATCTCCAGAAAGCTCTCCTTCATGTACTCCCAAAGCCTTTGCAAAAGGTTTCTGGGGAGGGCTGCCTTATCCCGTCCGCCATGGTAGGACACTTTACCATGCCAGTCCAGTAGCACGTAGTCTGGAATCATTGCATAACAAAGCATGGCAGCGTATGGTCCCGGTGTTTGCTGGCATGCAGACAACATCCATTCCTTATCTCTCTTTGTTATCCTCAGGAGAGTGATATCATTCACGGTCACCTGGTTGAAATGGGGTGATTTTATTAAGGGGACATTCAGAGGTGCCCGTTCCTGCTCGGCTGAACAGAAATGTTCCCCGCTGTTAGCCACGCGGTGGGGGGAGGGGTGAAGTGATCATCCCAGAGAATCGTGTGTGTGTGTGGGGGGGGTTTAGTTGGGTTTGTGCTGCATGTTAACCCGGAAACCGCAGCCCCTCCTTTTACATTGAAAACCCATTTTAAATGGCCAACCCAATTCATCCTTGATATGGGAAATGAGTGCGCTGCTGTTTGAAACAATTCCCACATGTTAAGAAGGTTAAAAAAGCCAAAAGACTGTGGCTTGCCATGGCTGCCTGCAAGCTGAAATCTGTTGCCTGGCACTGCCTGAGTGATCTCTCATACCAAACCGGCAGGCCCTCACTATAAGAGGAAAAATGAGAACTTGTAACGAAAGAGTGTACCCATTGTTCTCTAAAATGTGTCTTTTTTAACCACCTCTCTCTTCTCCTCCACCAGCTGCAAATGTTTCTCCTTTACAGAGGCTAGTGAACATTAGAAAGAGAAAACGGAGGACGCGGGACGATATGTTCACGGAGCTCCAGATGTCCTCCCACGCTGACAGAGCACAGCAGAATGCGTGGAGGCAGTCAATGTCAGACATGAGAAAAGCACAATATGAACGAGAGGAGAGGTGGCGGGCTGAATCGCGGGATGAACAGAGCAAGTTGCGGGCTGAAGATGATAGGTGGCGTCAGCTTGCAGACAGAAGGCAAGAGTCAATGCTCCGTCTGCTGGAGCATCAAACTGATATGCTCCAGCATATGGTTGAGCTGCAGGAAAGACAGCAGGAGCAGAGACCGCCGCTACAGCCCCTGTGTAACCAACAGCCCTCCTCCCCAAGTTCCATAGCCTCCTCACCCAGACGCCCAAGAACACGGTGGGGGGGCCTCCAGCCACCCCACCCCAGATGATTGCCCAAGCATCAGAAGGCTGGCCTTCAATAAGAGTTAAAGTTTTAAAATGCAGTGTGTCCTTTTCCTTCCCTCCTCCCCCACCCATCCCAGGCTACCTTGGCAATTATCCCCCTAGTTGTGAGAGGAATTAATAAAGAATGCATGAATGTGAAATAACAATGACTTTATTGCCTCTGCAAGCGGTACTCGAAGTGTGGAGGGGAGGATGGGGTGGTTGGTTTACAGGGAAGTAGAGTGAACCGGGTGGGGGGGGCGGAGGGTTCATCAAGGAGAAACAAACAGAAGTTTCACACCGTAGCCTGGCCAGTCACAAAACTCGTTTTCAAAGCTTCTCTGATGCGCACCGCGCCCTGCTGTGCTCCTCTAACCGCCCTGGTGTCTGGCTGCGCGTAATCAGCGGCCAGGCGATTTGCCTCAACCTCCCACCCTGCAATAAATGTCTCCCCCTTACTCTCACAAATATTGTGGAGCGCTCAGCAAGCAGCAATAGCAATGGGGATATTCTTTTCGCTGAGGTCTGAGTGAGTCAGTAAGCTGCACCAGCGCGCTTTTAAACGTCCAAATGCACATTCCACCACCATTCGGCACTAGCTCAGCCTGTAGCTGAACAGGTCCTGACTCCTGTCCAGGCTGCCTGTGTACGGCTTCATGAGCCATGGCATTAAGCGGTAGGCTGGGTCCCCAAGGATCACGATAGGCATTTCAACATCCCCAACGGTTACTTTCTGGTCCGGGAAGAAAGTCCCTTCCTCCAGCTTTCGAAACAGAGCAGAGTACCTGAAGACGCGAGCATCATGTACCTTTTCTGGCCATCCCATGTTGATGTTGGTGAAATGTCCCTTGTGATCCACCAGGGCTTGCAGCAGCATTGAAAAGTACCCCTTGCGGTTTATGTACTCGGTGGCTTGGTGCTCCGGTGCCAAGATAGGGATATGGGTTCCGTCTATGGCCCCACCACAGTTTGGGAATCCCATTTCAGCAAAACCATCCACTATTGCCTGCACATTGCCCAGAGTCACTACCCTTGATATCACCAGGTCTTTCATTGCCCTGGCAACTTGGATCGCAGCAGCCCCCACAGTAGATTTTCCCACTCCAAATTGATTCCCGACTGACCGGTAGCTGTCTGGCGTTGCAAGCTTCCACAGGGCTATCGCCACTCGCTTCTCAACTGTGAGGGCTGCTCTCATCCTGGTATTCTGGCGCTTCAGGGCAGGGGAAAGCAAGTCACAAAGTTCCATGAAAGTGCCCTTACGCATGCAAAAGTTTCACAGCCACTGGGAATCGTCCCACACCTGCAGCACGATGCGGTCCCACCAGTCTGTGCTTGTTTCCCGTGCCCAGAATCGGCATTCCACGGCATGAACCTGCCCCAGTAACACCATGATTTCCACATTGCTGGGGCCTGTGCCTTGTGAGAGGTCTATGTCCATGTCAATTTCCTCATCACTCTCTTCGCCGCGCTGCAATCGCCTCCTTGGCTGGTCCGGGTTTCGCCATGGCATGTCCTGGCTCTGCATATACTCCAGGACAATGCGCGTGGTGTTCATAGTGCTCATAATTGTCACGGTGATCTGAGCGGGCTCCATGATCCCAGTGCTAGCTATGGTGCCTGGTCTGAAAAAAGGAGTGAAACTAGTATCTGACGGACCAGGGGAAGGAGGGAGGGCAGGAGGGCCGAGTGACGACATGGCGTACAGGTACAGGGAATTAAAATCAAGAAAGGTGGCTGTGCATCAGGGAGAAACACAAACAACTGTCACACAGAATGGTCCCCCCAAAGATTAAACTGAAAACCCTGGGTTTAGCAGGCCGTTGATTTCACGGAGGGAGGGGAAGCAAATGAATACAGAACAAATCTATTTTTTACATCTTAAGCTGGCAGCCGACGGTGCAGCATGACTGATAGCTTCTGCAGTATGACAACGATGGATACCAGTCGTAATATACCATCTTCTACCAAAAGGCAAGGGGCTGCTGCTGTGTAGCAATGCAGCCCCACGTCTGCCAGCCCCACGTCTGCCAGCACCCAGATCGCCCTCGGCCTCTTCTGGGTGCTTAGCAGACAATACTGGGCAATTGGCAGAAAATAGCATACTACGACTGATAGCCATCATCATCGAGACAGTTGCATGTCTGCCCAGGTGCCCATGATTGATAGCCACTGCAGTACGATGACGATGGATACCAATCGTAATATACCATCTTCTACCAAAAGGCAAGGAGCTGGTGCAATGCAGCCATACGGCTGCCAGCCCCACAGCTACCAGTCATGCTGCACCGTCTACCGCCAAAAGGCAGTTAGCTGCTGCTGCTCTGTAGCAATGCAGTACCACGTCTGCCGGCACCCAGATGACATATGGTGACGGTGAGCTGATCTGAGCGGGCTCCATGCTTGCCGTGGTATGTTGTCTGCACAGGTAACCCAGGTAAAAAGGCGCGAATCTAATGTCTGCCGATGCTCTGATGGAGGGGGAGGGGCCTGACGACATGTACCCAGAACCCCCCATGACACTGTTTTGCATCATTCAGGCACTGGGATTTCAACCCAGAATTCCAATGGGCGGCGGAGACTGTGGGAACTGTGGGATAGCTACCCATAGTGCAATGCTCCGGAAGTCGACGCTAGCCTCGGTACTGTGGACGTGGTCCGCCGACTAGAGCACTTAGAGCATTTTATGTGGGGACACACACAATCGGCTGTATACAACCGATTTCTATAAAACCGGCTTCTATAAATTCGACCTAATTTCATAGTGTAGACATACTCTCAAACAGGTGATTAAGAGAAAGCAGAAAGTCTACAAGGAATGGAAAATGGGTTGGATCAGCAAGGAACACTACCTCTTGAGGTCAGGAAGTGTAAGGATAAAGTGAGAACTGCCAAAAGCCAAGCAGAGTTGCACCTTGCAAAGGGAATTAAAATCAATAGGAAAAGGTTCTATAGCAATATAATTAAAAGAAAACAAGGAAAGAAGAAGTGGAATCTCTAAGCACTGGGGATAGAGTGGAAATTAAAGATTATCTAGGCATGGCCCAACACCTAAATAAATATTTTGCTTCCGTTTTTAATAAGACTAGTGAAGATCTTAGAGGTAGTCGCAGAGTGACTATGGGAATGAGGATATGGAGATAGAGGTGGAAGTCAAACTCAAACATCTTAATGGGACTAACTCAGAAGGGCTCGGATAATCTCAATCCAAGAATATTAAAGGAACTGGCACATGAAATTGCAAGTCTAATAGCAAGGATTTTTAATGAATCTGTAAACTTGGGGGTTGTACCCTGTGACTGGAGAATTGTTAATATAGTTCCTATTTTTTTGAAAGGGAAAAAAAGTGTTAGTGGGAAGAAATGTGTGAGTTCCTTTATGTTTTATTATTGTGATGCCTGTATCATTCCACAATCAAATGTAATGCAAGTTGGCATCAATTTTACTAGGAATAATAAGCCAAAACTGTAATGTCAGCATCCTTTTTTTTATGTATTCACAAGTCTAACTGGAAGGGGGGAAGGAGAAAGCCAACATAATACTAAGCATCCTGTTAAACAGTGTTGAACCTGCAAATTAAAAACATGTTCCTATCACCTGCATCACCCCCTTCTTTATCATTCTTCTCCAGAGTCCTGTAATTATAGAGGCTTTACAGTTCACCAAACCTCTGCATATCACGTGTACTGCAATTCAGAGGCAACCACCGTATATGCTACAGCCTCTAGGCCTGGTGTACGCTAGCCCTGGTGGGTCCCAATAACCATTCAGACTCCTGGCTAGGGGAAAGAGTGTTTTACCAGAGCTGTCAGGAAAGGGAATGATTGAAGTTACCATATGTACAAAGGCTAAACCTTTACAGTTGAAAGTAGCAGTTCTTGGGTTGCCAACCCTCCAGGATTGTCCTGAAGTCTCCAGGAATTAAAAATTAATCTTTAATTAAAGATTATGTCATTTGCTAAAACCTCCAGGAATATGTCCAACCAATACTTGCAACCCTCTCTGTTCTTGTTTGGGCCCTAGGGCAGTGCAGTCAAGAGTCAGGACTCTTCAGGCCTAGTTCCTGGGCTCTCCTCTCCAGTCCAGTCTCTATTCAAGCAAATAGGAACTTACAGTTTTATAAGCCAGGCTCAGGTAGGGTCTCTCATTGGGGCCCCTCTGCATTGGCTTACTGACCAACTGCTGCTGCTCCCCCAGAAGTCTCACCCAGCCCTGCACCCAGCTGTGATGTCCAGCAGTCAGATTCTGTTCTACATGCCACTCTGTAGACAGTTCCTGGGTCTTCTCTCCAGCTCCCTATTCACTATGTAGCTCCTGCCTCACCTTCCCTGCAGCTCCTCCTTGCCATATGGCTGCAGATCCCAAATAAAACCCAGCCACTTCCTGACTCAGGACCTTTCCCCTTTAGTCAGGAGGAAGGGGGAGTGGGCTGATGGGAATTGTAATCCCTGACTTTTCAGATGTGTCCTGTAGACTGTTTAAGAACAGGCTACATTCACTGCTGCTCACCTACTGCAAACGTAAGTTGTTTTCCTCTTAAACACACTGAAGAGTCAAATGTGTTTAAGTTACACAAGACTTTTGCTTAGGTGTTAGCGGGAAGAAATGTCTGAGTTCCTTTATGTTTTATCACGGTGATGCCTGTATCGTTCCACAATCAAATGTAATGCAAGTTGGCATCAATTTTACTAGGAATAATAAGCCAAAACTGTAATCTGAATACATAAAAAAGGATGTTGACAACTTGTTTACAAAATCCAACACTTTAGTACAGATTTTGTTTTAGCAGAAAACCTATTAACATAATAAGAGCACTGTCTGTTTCAAAAAACCTGTTATCCTCAGCTGCACTCTCTTGCTTTGAGACAGTCAGACTTTCTCAGACAGTCTAAAGCTCTCCCTACAACACAATCCCCATCTTCCCTATTTTTAGGGAAGGGGAGATTTAAAGGGCTTGTTTACATGGGGACATTCAGGAAAGTGAATCAGAATGAACTAAAAATGCAAATGTAAAGTGGCTTAGTTAAACTGCATTAAACCCCTGTGTGGAGACTCTCATTCAGCATTAAAGTGGCCTCAATTTGATTCTAGCTTAATTAATTTCCATACGCTTATTATAAACATACTTATTACATGCAAAAATATTCAAAGAGCATTAAGGTTGCAAAGTGAAACAGGTAGAAGTTAGGAAATGCCAACATTAAGATTACTCCTGTCCCCTCTGTATTCCAGTCAGGTTGTTCCTCCCCCACGCTGCCTGGGCAGTAGCAAGGGCAGCACTGAAAGCACGAGAGAGAGACTCTGCTTGTTCTCAGTGCCTGGCTCCAGAGCCACAGCACCTAGGACCAGAGATTGCAGGGAAAGTTCTGTTCATCCCGTGCAGCCCTACGATAGAGCATTCTCAAGTCAGGCAGAATCTTATGAACATTTAGCTGTCAAATTCTAAGCAGCCTCTACTAAGCAGGTGTGAACTGAGATTTTTCAAAGTGTTTTAACATGGCCAAATTTGTGCAGTTTTTCATGGGCCAGAAAAAAAACATATCCCTGACACCACGGTAACTTCCTGCCAGTTTTCCCTGCTTCAAGGCCCGGGGGGGCACTAGAACTTCTCAATAAAAAGGTGGCATGGGTTTGTTTGTTTGTTTGTTTTTGAAAATATGGGCTTAAAAATCTTGTTCTCAGAAACAGCTGAACCATTTTTGCTGAAACTTTTGCCAAAAATTTAGCATGAGGAAAACACTCAGCAGTGAAATTTTTAACCCAAATTGTTAAAGTTTGGAAAAGTTGTAAGCAACTGACTCTGGATCCAGGAGTCTTGTAATAAGAAGTATCAGGAAACTTAGCTATAGAATCATAGAATATCAAGGTTGGAAGGGACCTCATGAGGTCACCTAGTCCAAACCCCTGCTGAAAGCAGGACCAATCCCCAACTAAATCATCCCAGCCAGGGCTTTGTCAAGCCTGACCTTAAAAACCTCCAGGTGGTGCTGCCTATACTGCCAAGTATGTAGTAATATTTATTACTTTCAAAACAGTAATTGTCAGGATTTTAATGGCAACCACTATCAATTATGTATGTGAACGCAGTACAGGATTTATTGTGGTTTATTAGAGGTTTTTCATCAGCTGGATCTAGCTACTTTTCTATTCCTTTCTTACCTCAAGTTTTAGGGTCAGAAACCCCTGAGTTTTGTAATCTTAGAGGAGTATTTTTTTCTCACTCTCACGAGGTATGGAGGTGGAGGAATACCATTCAGGTCTGTCATTTGTACCACTTATGTTACAGTGCTTAGACACGTACTGACCAGACTCAATGAAAGTGCATGAACCTTCAAGGCAAACTTGAAATGCATTGCCTCATTCCCAACACCCATCTACCAATAAACTTCTTGTTCCAGAGAAAATAACCGGCAGCCCAAAGCTTTAAATACTTCCACCTCACAGGAAAAAATCAAATAACTTGTTCTTTTTATATAAAACAAAGAAAGAAAAATTGCAATTTGCAGATCTCCCACTCTCAGACTTGTTGAGAGGCTAAAAATTCGATTTTGGTGGCTGTAGCTGTTAGCTCTCTGAGCTCAACAGTAAATGCAGGAGTGATGGTGAGGAGGAAAACAAAACAAAACAAACAAACAAAAGCACCCTGAGCCTTAAGCACTCCTGAGTCAATTCAGGAAAAACTTTTGTTTTCAATTTACCCTCACAAGCCAAAGCAGTTTCCGACTTGCTGAGGGTTTAAACTTTCAACTCAATGGCTATAGCGTTTTGCTCTCCCAATACACTATTAAATATGTGAGATGGTAGCTGGCTAGCTAGATCAACTATTAACTGAACACATACCTCTGGCACTGGCAAATTTAGGAATAAATTATTTCCTTTATTTCCATTTATTGATTTATTAGAGTTTTGAATGGTTGCTGGATTAACAGCCCTGAAGACTGAAGTCTGTATTTAGTCACAAAGGAGGCAGAACATAAGCAGCAGCATTTCAACCTTCTCCACACTTCCGCAGTAATGTCTCTCTACCTTGACAGGGAAGCACCACAGACAGGGCCTGATCCAATTCCCAGGAAAGTTAATGGGAACATTTCCATTAACTTGGCAGATGGATTGAATGAGGAGGGTGAAGACACCCAGACATGCTCACTAACATTTCCCTTGCCTCCTTACAGGACTGCACAGTCCCCTTTACGCGTTTTTTTTTTTTCCCCCCCACCTAGCTTGGGCCAGGTCTGCATGCTCCTAATCAAGAAACATCAGTCCATTTTCTTGAAGAATTAGTAGCAGGTCTATTGCTCCAGCCATGATGCCTAGTCAGCTCTTTGGTCATTTTTCTCAAGCTATCCATTAGAGCTATGTACTATGTGGCACTTGTTCACCAGGCAAGACCACCAAACTCACTTCACAGAAGATATAGAACAGACATCAAATAGAAATGATTTACAGTAAATACTTACCTTAGTGAGGTTTGAGCAGTGCCCTTGAGGTGAAAGGCTCAATAGCCTATTACTAATTCCTTGAACCAACAATCCCCCTGCTTCTCTATATTCTTTTTCTAATCTCAGGCTTCAGCGTTAGTGCCAGATGACATGTAGAAAGGACAAGAGGTTCAAATAAATAAGGTTATGGGCTCGCATGAATTGCACAGAATGTGTGGCTCCTTTTTTCATACAATCTATGTTTTAATAGGTTGTCACATGTCTGTAATGGAGAAACTATAGTGGAAAAAAATTGGATTTGAAGGAGGTTGGGTGGAATATAGAATCAGGGAATTTGTGAGCAATGTGGCCCTTGTCCAATTTGCGCCCTATCTAATCATCTGAGGGAAGGCAGAGAATTAATTTTGCTAGAAGGCAGAGGCACAAGGTGTAGGAAGGCACAAGGAGGGCACAAGGTGGGAAGCTAATGGGTGAATTTTGCTAATGAGGCTGTGGTGAGGCAGAGGATTGAGTTGCTGGAGGGGAGACAGAGAACTGATTTGTGGCCAGAAGGGAGTTTGAAGTAACTGCAGTCACAGGATGGACTGATAGTGCTGCTAAGGTGGGCAGAAGAGAGACTGGACAAATCAACAAGGGTGCTTCCACATTTTTTCCACACCTGGGTCTTTAAAATAATAGATGGTATTTGCAGCTAATCCTAATTCTGTGATTTATAAAAATAGTACTTAGTAGCTATATAGCATGTGTAGATTTCTAAGTGTTTACAAAAGTAGATGTCATTACCCCCAATATATAGATTGAAATTGAATCAGGCATAGCAGGGACCTGAAACTGGGTCTTTCACATCCCACATGAGTGCTATAACTACCATGATATGGGCTATTCTGCAGTGGGTCTCTGTCTCCATGAAAAAAATGGAAAGGTCTGTTTTGTTTCAAGGTGGAATGAAAACTCCAAAACCTCGAAATTTTACACAAACTCAGCATTTTTCCAGAGAAAACCCAATTTTTGTTGGAGAATTCCCAACAAACTCTAGAAATAACCTACCCAACAAGGAAAGCTTCTTCCTATGCCTATTAGTTAGAATTTGACTTATGCCCTGAAGCATGAGGTATTATATCTCTTTCAAAATCCTGGGAGGTTTACTAATCCTTATTATTGTAACTCTGGATGCTCACATATAAATGACAATTATTTCTGTTTAATTTTGCATTAGTGATATCCTATTGCAGTGAGTTCCAAAGACAACTTGTGCGTGATGTGAAAAATATTTCCTTTAATCAGTTTGAAATTCACTGCCTAATATTTTCATTGACTGTCCCCTTGTATTGTATTTTGAGAAAGGCTCAATAAACATGCCAACTCTACCTGTTCTATACCATTCATTATTTTGTATTGTCCCCTTTCTTTAATTGTTCCCCTTATCCAGTGGCAGTCCAATGCACCCATGGTCTTCCTAGTTTTGATATATTTGATATAGTTATTTGTTTTCATCTCTTCGACAATTTGGTCTTCAAATTCCATCTTAACCTTCCTTCTTACACAATACTTGCTGTAGTTTATATTCCTTTCTATTGGCTTCCCTTCTGTTGGATTTCCATTTTCTGAAGTTAGTATCACAAATATCATACTGTAGTACATTTCATTCTTATAACGGTTGTGAATCAAGGGTGAAATCCTTGCTTTATTGAAATCAGTGGCAACATTCCCCATTAGGGCTAGGCTTTCATACGAGATGCTTACAATCAAGAGTTAAATGCATTTCTGCTTTTAAATGTTAAAATTGCCAACAATGAGCAGAAAGGAAAAGGAAGTCCTCATTTACTGTTACATCTCAATTACGTACAAAGCTATTCAAATGGGTGAAAAATGAATAACAAATTCACAAAAGATCATCTTTCTTTAAATTTGCATAATATTATCCTTGATGTTTACAATTCTAGAGGAATTTACAGGTCAAGAGAAGTGATACTTCTGTTGAAGCCTCCCATGCTTTCATACTTCCTGTTTGTCATAAAGAGTCAAAGTAAATTATATAGTACTTGTCCTTACAGGAAGAACATTGGAATCTTCTCTGAAACAACTGTGATAGATTTTAAACATTATTTTGGCTGAATTGAAGTGATGCATTCAGAGCCACTTGGTTACCATAGTGATAAATGTATTAAAATATTATTTGATTAATAATAATGAATCAGATCAGTAGGCAGGTCTTCTGGACTACCAGTAAGATATCTTCTCTTTTGGGGGTAGTTATTTCTGAATTCTCTTGCAATGTAGGTTCTAAAAGTTTTCTGTGTTCCACATTGGTTTCAATAGAGTAATGTAGCAGTGAATCTATCTATGGCACTAATATAATCCCCATTGCTATCTGAGCCTCTCACAATCTGTAACATAGGGAAGTGCTATCATCTCCATTTTACAGATGGGGAACTGAGACACAGAGAGGCTAAGTGACTTCCCCAAAGCCAGGAATTTAATCCATGTCTCTTAAATCTTAGGCTGGAGCATACTTCCTGTCAGGCCAAAGGGGTGAAAATTGTTACATACAAGGCCTGTTTTTTCATTACACCATTCTGGTAAAAGAGCCTCAAACTAGGCATGAATTTACATTCACTCTAAAGCCCGTTCCATTGCCAGAGTGATGTAAAGGGGCCTTCGTGAAAATGAGAATCAGGCTCACAGATACCAGCCTTAAGCATACAATCGATGACCTAATTATATAATGTATTACTAAACTTCTCTGTTTTTCAAACTTTTAAATTCATTTTCGTTGTAAATAGTATTCCAACCAATCCCGTGCACTAGTTATGTTGAGCATGTAGCCATTCTGCTGTGCAGATTACTCTGATAATTATGAAGGAAGTCAATGAAAATTACGGCATTATCTTGAAATGCTCTGAAGCACGTGTGTAATTCTCATTTAAGCACATTGTTTCTCACTTCAGCAGACAAAAGTAATACGGCAGAAAAACATGTTGATGTATCACCATTCTTCCTTTGGTTGCTGAGCACTCGATTACAATCACTTAAAACCCTGTGCAAACAAACAACATTATCTTATGTTCCTCATTTGTCCTCTGCGCTCTCAGTAAGCCTGGTCTCACAATACAAATGAAGCAGCAAGGATACTCCAGGAAATAAATCAGTTTTATTTCAAGGAAATTATCAGAAAAATATTACAGCATAGCAAACTTCTTCTAGAAATAGACAATTTATTCTAAAACTTTTGGTTGCCTCAGAATATGGGATAACTGTTTAAACATAATATTTTATTCCCTGTGTACTATACACCTACCACTGGCAGATCAAGTAGTTTAGGACAAAGAAAATCTCAAAACAGTCCTGCTGGCAGAGCTTCCTAAATAGAAATCAATGAGACCACCTACCCACACCAGTATTTTGGATGAGTAGATGTGATGGGTAGGTGGTAATGTGACCTAATGCCCTCCCCCATCCCTTTCCAGGAAGTTGCAAATGGGGCCATGTATTTTCATGTGTGGTAGTGCAACCATATTATTATCTTGACTATGTTTGGTGTTGCTGGAACTCAAACAAGGGTTTATTTTTCTTACAATTTTGTTGTTGCTTTTTAAAGTTATGTAGAAGACTTGGCCCTGAAAAGGTAAGCTTGATTCTTATAGATAAGAAAAAGAAACATATTATATACATTGGTGAGTAAAAGGCAATATGTAAGAACAAAGGCATTTAAGAGGGTCTGAATCAGCTTTCTCACTTGTTTTATTCAGCATGTAAAGAGCAATCCCTTGACCTCACTATCAGAAGCATAACATGAGAAATGTGGAGGGCAATTGAAATTACCATGATTTTTTAAAACTATGGATCAACACAAATTAGCACCCACGTTTCTCGAATGGTAACAGAATTTCATTCATTACGGAGTAAAGCACTCCTCCAAAAGAAAAACTTTGCAGCTTTCCTATGGATTTGAATGGGACTTAGGCCCAGCTCAGTCCCATAAGTATATGTTTCAGGGTGGGTTTATTTGTTCTGTTTGTTTATAACATATTGAAAAGGGGGTCCGGGGTTTGTGCTCATTATTGGGATGAGGCAACATGGAGGAGGGATAATCATTCTTTGAAGGAACATTGTAGCTAATTTGAATTATGCTAATTAAATTATATTTTAAATCCAAAGGCATTTAGTCAAGGAATACAACCTGCAAATGATCAGCTACTCCAGCTACTTGGGTGGGTCAAGCTATATGATTTATTATTAATATTAAATCCTCCAGAGGAAAGAGACTATTACCGGTTTCCTTTGTCACTTACCAAATCACTTTACTAGAAACAGGGGCAAGTGACATCATTTGTTCTTCTGCATTCGTTCACTGAAATTCACTCCTATTCACACGAGTTTCACTCTTCAGCATGTCAGTTCTAGCATTACACAGGACAAGAGGGACCTTTATTTGGGCCAATCCCAGGTAAGGCTTAGAAGATGAGGATTGAAATCGCTTTCATAATAAATAATGTGACCTGGCCCAATAGCCAAATATATGAATCTATATATCTATATCTATATAGATAAATAGATATAATTTAACACCGTATTATCAAAGAACACAAAAGCACAGCCAAAGTATGATTTCATTTTACAGGTATATCTGAACCTATTAAAAGATTTAGGGTAATCCACTAAAGAACTGAATTAATAATTGAAAGAAAAATGTTCATTGCTTTGCTCTGCCACATTCTATGGCCAACAAGATTAGAAAGAACAAGAAATTTTAAACTGAAAACACATTAGGGCATATGACTTCTTAGTCAATGTCAAAAGAATAATTTCTTACATATCAAATTCTTATTGGGATGTTTTTATTTTTGAACACAGACAACGGTACATCCTTCATAGTGTACAGATTGTCTGCTTATATGTCTATTGTTACAGCTTGTACACACTGAATGTTAGTTACTTTAATACAAATAGCTAAATATATTGACAAAGACAAATGAACCCCTAAGAAGAAACTACTGAACATCTTCCATTGTGAATGAGGTCTTTTCATCTGTGACTGTACTCAGATTGTAACAAGACAAAGTTTCAGGACACAACATATTCCCTTGTGATGGTATCTCTTTATGTGCTTATTAATATTGACCATGACAAACAATTTGAATCCTTTAAACTTCAGTACTCAGCTCTGCAAATTGTTCACAGAACATAAGGTTATGAGTGACAAAAACTAAGACTGCCAATCATTTTAATCAATATGTCGCTTTTTAAAGTGTGTTTTTTTCTTCTTCTTTTCTATGGTGTCTTCTTAGTGCTCTGATGTATAGATCGAACGAGATAGAAAGCTTCTTTTGGTCTTGAAAGTATGAATTATTAAGAGTTCCAACCCAGTACGACATGAGCAACAAGGAGATAACACATCCCAATAGTACAGGACACAATCATCATGGGGAAACCCAACCTGAAACAACAACAAAATAAGGAAAGAGCAATAAGAATGCAACACTTCGTTTGCTAAGCAATAACATGGCAGTCAACTTTTACTTTCAAAAAGTCTATCATACAAGTTCTTAGCTTTTGATACCTTTACAACATTTCAAAAAAAATCAAAGAACATAACTGGATCACTGCATGACAATGATCCAGTTATGACATTTAGAAAAGTGTGGGTCAGACCCTCACACGGTGTAAATCAGCAAAGCTCCATTGACTTCAATGGATCTCCACCAATTTATGCCAACTGAGAATCTAGAACTGAATGTCTTGATTGTGTGCCAGTCAATACGCAAATACATGAATTATATCAGTTCTCACAAGTTAAGCAAGCAGTAGGATATCTCATTCACTACTTATGCCTTCATACTGTGTGTACACTCTAACCTTAATAAGGTTCTTTCTAACTCTGGTTTATGGCTGATATTCCTTTAGCTGGCTTCCAATGGCATTTAAGTTATAAACCTCATCATGCTGGTACTATAGTTATCCCCATAATGCTGAACGGTCTTGAGTGTCAGTTGAAAAGTATTGTAGTCCTACAAGATGCACCAACTTCTGTGAGTGTCTGAGGAAATCTCTTTGGCCTGTGGGGAAAGTGTTAAAAGATTTGTTTTCATGTCAAAACACTTCTTTCAGCAGAGGTAAATCCCACAGTGCGATTTTTCAGAATAAACTTAAGCTTTTAAAGCCTCTATTGACAGAAAATTCAAAATGACAGAAACTGAAGACTGGGCAGGACTGTGTGTGTCCTGCAGTGTCATATCATATTTCATACCTTTTTACTCATATTCGCATTCATATTTCATGACCTTTTTACTCATATTCTCCATGTTCATATTCATCCACCTGTTTTACTAACCATCATCAAAGTGTGATAGTGTTCTTTGAAGTGCCAATATTTCTTTCATTCTCTTCACTGGCAATTGAAGAAGGATGTACTTAGTGTATGTGAATGTATTAGTGGTGCTTTTTGCCTCACTTATGTTAGGCAGCATCTAGAAGATTCAAGACAACTTCACCCTTCATTCACCATTAAATACTCAGGCAGCAAAGGAATGTAGCTGCTCTCAGGTCCCATAATCTCCTTATCTTCCTTTTCTCCATATACAAATATACACATTTTAAAAGAAAATAACATTTGTGATGAGTGTGGTGCAATCTGCTCTTCCTCCTGCTTCCTACCTGCACCTGCAACACTATTCTGACCAGGGTTCATGTAACGCTTTTCCAATGCTGTTTCATTGCCATGCAGAGTGATCTGAGCAGAACAGGTCCAATGTCATTAGAGGAGCTTTGGTATTAGTAGCGGTTGTATTACGGTAGCATTTAGAGGCCTCAGTCAGGATTGGAAATCCATTGCATTAGACACTGTATAAACACATAATAATAGACAGTCCCTGCCTAAGAAGCTTAGACAAGGTAGACAAGCAATAACAGGCAGATAGCATAAAGAAAAATGTTAGTTTGAACTACCTCTGTTAAAAATAACTGCTTCATCACCCCTCATTGATATGTCCCCACCAGCCAGCTTCACCACTCTGGACCCAATGTCCCAGTGAGCCTTTCATCCACATTGACTACCCCACAGAAACTGAGGCAACCCAAGAAAAAAAGAAGTTACCCATAAAACTGAGTGTATGTACAAGTAAAGACTTTCATGGCAGGCCCATTATCCCACATCTGCCTACTGTGGGATTTCTGGCACGTTCCCTGGAGCATATGGTGTTGCTCACTGTCAGAGACAGGATGTTAGACAATAGAGTCTGATCCATTCTGGCAATTCCTACATATGATGCCAGCCACTCTCCCCTCTATGGGAGGAGGTTGGGAGGGCCCATGTCACTCTGGGATTTAAGTGGCCATGCAGCATCAGAGCTCTCAAAACGTTGGTGAGCAACAGCAGAGTTAAGTTTTTGCTTGTTTGGGGTTAGAAAGGGGTGTTTGGAAGAATGGAAGGGGAATGAGGAATTGTTAGACAGGGCAACCAGGCTGACAAGACTTTCAAATATTCCCTGAAGAAGGTGTATGGTAACTCTCATTTACACATGTGAACAAAACGGTGACAGAATCCTGGTGAGTTTTGGTAAGATAGGAATTCAATAGCTTGTCATAAAGTTACCCAGAAGGCATGGCTTCCTTTTTATGTCTGAATTTGATTTTGAACACATATGAATGTATCGTAGTATATTTTCTCCCCCAGCTAAACTGTCTGGGGTCCTAGCTTTTGAATGGTTACTTATTCTAAAAAGCTGCACAATTATCCTTTCACAAAATTACTGTGTTATTAAATTCATGGCATTGCCAAACAGCTTTCTGCGTTTTAGAGCTGCCTTTGAAATTAAAAAAAAATTAATTATATGGTCACCTAACTGCTTTTCAGACAATATCAACTCTTCTTTTTCTTTCTGAGCTCATTTGATCTTCCTAAGATTTGCCATCTCACTTTTAAAAGTGCTCAAATCTGACAAATTCACTTTAAAAATAAAATGGTGCTGTAAAAAAGTGCTCCTCCAAATGTAAATCCATCCAGTGGATTTCCATGAACAGCTCATTTCTACACAACAGCTGGTGAAGCTGAGATTGCTAAGGATTTCATAAGAAAAGAAACTGCAGACTTACATTAGACCTTGCACTTACTGAACAATAAATTCAGTTCTGCTGGGTAAGCTCTAGTGACTTAGCAAAGCCCAGGTCCTGTCCTTACTAATATAACTTAGTGGGTCTCACAAGTGGATACACAAGAGCTCAGAGATGAAGGGCACTTAATACTTGAGTGCATAAGGACAAGAAGAGAGGGGATTTAAAAAAACAATAATTGCTATCCCTTCTGTAAAAAAAAATGAAAAATTGGTTCCAGCTTTGTGCAATTCTGTACGGGCAGTACATGAATTATGCAGAACAACATGCAAGGTTTTTAATCATACCTTTGCTTTAACAGTAAGAGTCAAAGGTCTGGTTCTGCCACCCATACTCATGTTGCGTAATACCTTACTTCATTGATTTATTTGGGGTATTTGTAGTGGGCCAGATTGTGCAGATGAGAGAAGTGTTAGCGTTCTGAACAAAAACATTATTAATATTATTAGCTGTAGTGCTGGAAGACTGCAGTCAGGATCAGGATCCACAATGCTAGGTGCTGTACTGGCACACAGGAAGACACGGTACCTGCCCCAAAACGTTTACAATGTAATTTATAGGTCCTTTCATTTAAAAAAAACAAATCTAAGAACGTATTTCACAGAACATAAAAACTACACCATTACTGTTGCTGTGCAGTGTACAGAACGAACATTGGCCTCAGGACAACTGCTGGAATAGTGGGGGACATCCTTGACCCCATGGAAATCAATAGCAAAACTCCCTTTAACATCCGTGGGGCCAGAATTTCATCCAGTGTATTTAGGAGAAGGAGAATATAAAAACAAGAGGGAATTGAATCACAGTTTGTTAGGGACAGGAATAAAGAGGGGACCAAATCAGAAACTATATTGCAGTCATGGTATGCTCCTCCAAAGCAAAGCTAGGGTTGTGCCTGGTAGTGTGCTAATCTGATGCTACTTCAAATCATAACACCACAGATCAACAGAGCTCAGAAGTCAAAACAACCCTTCCTTACACCAACACCACCACTTCAAATGGGTGTGAGCACACCAACACTTGGGAGAGTGTGCAACATCTCTCTCGTTTTTCCCCTAAGTAATTAAAAAGGAAATGTATATTAAATGTAAGGCTAGTTATATAGGGAGTCATTTTCCTGTTATAACAATACACCTACAGTTAATCACCCGATTGTGTACCATACCACCTAAATGAAACATTTTGTGCAAAAGTCATAGCATAATGCAGCTCTCTCTAAAATGAGACAGAGACATTAGAATCATTCAGAGAAATTGGGCAGGAGGGGTTGGCTTATTGTGGGATTTACTGGAAAAGTGCTTTACCCTGGAGGAAAGACAGACCCAACAGTCACTGCCTTCTAGATTGTTCTGAGCTCATAGCACTAAGGGGGTAGTGAATCATTAGGGGATCTGCAGAGACAGCTCTCAAAATGGAAGATGGAGTTCTCTAATCAGTTCTGGAGTTGCAAGATGATACCAGCAATCCTCCAAGATCAAACCATTGGCAGTGGTGGTTCAAGCTGTTACAGAGGTGGAACATGGTAGTAGTATATAGGAACACTGAGTGCCAAATTCTGCTCTCACTTCTATGTCACCCAACTGACTGCTGTGGGGTTGCACACTGGTTTAAAATGGGGCTTGAATTTGGTCCCAATCTATACCTGAATATCCGTTTAAGAATATAATTTATAGAGCACTCTAGAGCACTTCTTGCAGATTCTTCTCTCCCACTTACTGGCCTCTCCTTTATCAACACCTGCACATACAACAAGGAAATATGTTGCATGCCTGGCAAGTGCCATGTTATATGAGATGATGTTTAACCCAGCAGAAGATACAATATGAGTCCTTGTCATTTCAGGCCAGTCCTTGAACATGTGCCACACTTTGGTTTAGAAGTCCTACAGTGACAAGCTCATTTTCAAAAATTCACATCTTGAATCACAAAAGCTGCCTCGAAAATTGGATCCGGGTGTTGAAGCTCCTAGAGGCAATTCAAGGCTGCTTCTGAGTGGAAGGCAAGTCACTCCTGTTAATGAAGTTTCTATCATTTGGTTTACAAGGTGGCTCTTTTACATTTCCTTTCAAAAGGAATGTATAACGAAAGCAATATCCATGGTTCTTAATCAAAAGGTATGTTTGCAATCCTCTTTATTTAAACATTAACACACACACACACACACTCACACTTTTTGTGGGGAGGAAGCAGGGCCGGCTCCAGGGTTTTGGCCGCCCCAAGCAGCCAAACAAACAAACAAACAAAAAAAGCCGTGATCGCGATCTGCGGCGGCAATTCGGCGGGAGGTCCTTCACTCCTAGCAGGAGTGAGGAACCGTCCGCCGAATTGCTGCCAAACAGCTGGACGTGCCACCCCTCTCCGGAGTGGCCACCCCAAGCACCTGCTTGGTAAGCTAGTGCCTGGAGCCGGCCCTGGGAAGAAGGAAGAACAGTTATCATTGATGAAGAATGGCAGCTGTTAACTAGTTTTCTTAACAAAAGAGCTGTGGGTCTATATTTATTTAAATATAAAGAAAATAACTCATTTTCAAGGAGCAAGTCCCAGTGCTACATCTCATCTAGAACTGAGAGAAGATTTATTTGTACAAATTTCACTTTTTTGCATTTATGAATAATCCATGAACACTGCAATTTTTGCAGATTTAGTCTTCATCCAAAATGACTTGCTAAATAACTTTTGCAAATAATCTTTGGTATGCAGCTCATTTTCAAGGAACTCATTCTGAGTATTGCTGCCAAATTTCCTGCCAGAGTAAGCCAGAATAGTTTTAGTACTGTTCATTAAATTGTGTCACAAGCAGAAAATTTCACTTTTGATATTTAAAATCTGAGCATGTGATTGGTCACCAAAAGTACATGGTATATTTTCTGTTCTCCGACTGGATAAACCTAACCCTTAGAAGAAAGTTTTATGTAAATATTGAAGTATTCTGAAAACTATCTGCTTCTGCAACCATTCCTACAGGTATAGTGATTCACTAGAAAACATGTAAAGCTAACACCAAAAAAATGTGCAAACACAGTTGAAGTAAATCCATTTAAAAATCTGAATGAATGCTGGTGGGAAATTTTTTTACAATATTCACTCAGCCCTAATTTGGGATATATTTTTAATGTGTGGTCCCCTGGTCATCAAGGCCCTAGGAATTCATCTCCCTCTTTTCTTTCTCTGTTCTTATTATCCCTTCTATTTCTCTTAGTCTCCCTCCTATCCCCTTATTTGCTTCTTCTCTTCTGTCTTCCACTGCATGCTGACCTCTGTGTCTCCTGCCTTCTTGTTTGTCTCAACTTTCCATCATCCCAAGTCCGCAAAATACAGTTATTACCATTATTTGAAAGGACAAGCTGGTATTGGCTCTAGTGCCCATTTAAAGAAAAGGTCTAAAAAAGAGGTGCTCCTGCTTATCTACATGACTATGACACCTTTACAATTGGACACCTGTTTCTAAAATAGCATGTGGCTAACACTGCCAATGATCATTCACGAAACACTAAAATTACTGTGAATTGCACATAGCCTGGAATTACACAAAAATTATAGTGTGGTTACCTACTAGTTACCATACATAGTAGTTAACATGTAATTGAAAACACTGAACGTAACCTATAACCACATTTTCTTCTGATTGCTAAAATTACAATAATTTCTCCCAGTTTTCTGTCTGTTTTGAGTCTGTGCCAAGGTTTTCCATACAGTCCCTCCAAGCAATGAACCTCAGATCAGGGAAATGAAATTTCAAGTGAGAAAAATAAATGGTGTTAAATTGTGCATTCTACATTCTGGAAAAAAACCTCCCGAATTCTTTTCGACAATAAACTTTATGCTTTCCATACATAACCTGTAGTAAGCATTTTGCTGGCCTTCCAAAATCTGCTCATCTGAAGGAAAAAAAGCAAGTCAGTATAGTCCTTCACTGTAAAGAAAATGTTTAATTATGAGTTCCAACTTGAATGTTCAAATCAATAGTCACAGAAATGTTTTTGCAGTATTTGCCCAGCTCTATTATCTCTGTGGTGCAGTTCATATGAAATATAGGGGTCTCAGAAAAACAGTGCCTTTATAATAAACTATTCAAAAGCTATTCAAGCCTGAGAATGCAGAGATGGCGATGGTAGACACCTGTATTAAACACCATGAAAAAATACTAAAATCTATGAACTCCCCGTTGAAATATGGAGAAAAGCAGTGTAGTTATGACTTCAAAAGACTGCAACAAATTGATGGTGAGATAGCAACAACAGCTGATGAATATAGTGACCTTCCTGTTGGCATTAATTGTCTGCCTCCCACAGGAAATGATTAAGTCCAACTGACCCCTGGGTAGAATGTTAAAAATTAAAGCCAACAAATTGTAATGAAAAAGAGAGAGAATGTCAGTAGTTTGATGCTGGGAAGGAACATACCATGGATGCATTTGTGTCACTTTTCTTCCTTTCCTGTTGTATCTGAAGATAATTTTATTTGAAGTTATCATATCAGGATAAAGAAGTTAGAAAAATGCATCAGAAGCTGAACCTCACCATATCTGGATGACAGTGCATAAAATGCAATGGGCCACAGTTCAGTTCTCCATGTATAAACGGTGGCTAAATTAAACTACCAGATTTAAACTTTTAGAGATGTGTTCACCGATGTGGGAAGAGGGATATAGTTTAGGCTGGGCGCAGATCTGGTGTATGTCATGATGGGCAGTGCTAAATTTGCATATCACACCAATTCAACGTTTTTTCCTCTATGGACTAGTCCTTAGTGATTTGACACTGTGGAAAGATAGGTACCCAAAGACTAGCTATGGGCTAGTGAAGAGTAGCTATAGGCGTAGATTTCAGGATTCAAGGCTGCGATTCAGTAAAGCATTTAAACACGTGTTTAGCTTTCAGTATGTGATTAACCCACCCCTAACTCAGCAAAGCACTTAAGCACACATAGGTGATCAAGAGGCATTATATTTCATTTGTACAGTCTCCTTCAGCAAGCAAGCAAAAAAAGAAAGAAAAAAAACAAAGCATTCTTTAGACTTATTTGTTTTTTTCTAATGGGTTCATTTTCTTTGGCTAAAACACAAACTAACCCCCGGCCAAAAAAACAATATCCTGCAATACAAGGCTTATCAGTCTAGTCTTCAGTAATTTAATGAAAATCCTGGCAGCGTCACAGTGCATTCCCACTCATTTCTGGTAGGACTTTTGATACTTCTCTAGAGGTGTACACTGCTGCCTTGAAACACATGACAGCAACTCCAAAACTCAAGTCAGCTATTTGGTACTGGAACAAACAGGACAGACTTGAAGAGTGGGACAGTTCTGTTTGTTCAGCCAACAGCAACGTAGAAGTTGCTCCTCAAAGGAAAACAACAGTTGATACAGAAGTTCTTACGCATTCCCATAAAACCAAAAAGATAGCTAACCTTAATGCAAATACTTTACCGTCCAAAGCCACTTCACAAGATAGCCCATTATTATCAGCAATAACCAGTTAATCCACCACCATACCCCTCAACCAACCATCTTACATCCCTCAGAGTCACTCCTCCATGAAAAGCCTGAGATAATAGATGAGCTTTGCAGTGAAACCTGAACAAATGTGGGATTGACCAGGCCAACAGGAAAAAAAAGTGAACTCTAGTGCTGAGGACAGCTCACTGAGTAAGCTCCTTGCACTTAAACAAGGAGCTGCTATCTCAAGTATCTTTACTAATTGCAATAGCCAAAATATCACACTGCAAGAACACCCTAAAATACCTACTTTCCACTATAACCAGTTACCACCTTTTATACCACCAATGCAAAAGACCCAATGTCCCTTTCTTGACTGATTCCAACTTGACATGAAGGAGACTGATCTTTCCTTAGTTTCCCCATAGAAAGAACTCTAATGTCCATCAACAAAGCACATTTTAGCTTCTAGAGGGCCAATGGGAACAAATATATAAACATAAAGATGGCACCCTTTACAAAGTCAAGATTCTGGTTATTTGCTCTTGCTCCAGTGGTAAACTATATATTCAGACTTTCAGACATTATACCGTTAGGCAGATAATGAGAGCAATTCAGTTTCTAGTCTTGCTATGTCTTAATATTTTTTAAACTTGTGTGTGTGTGAGAGAGAGAGAGAGAGAGAGAGAGAGAAAGAGAGCGAGTTTAAAAGAGAATACAGACAAACTCTTTCGCTTTGGCAGCCAGAGGATTATTTATATTGGACTTTGAACACTTAACACCTGAATTATATTACATTACTGAGAAGTAGGTGACAGCCTGAAAGAATAAGTGATTTTTTTAATAAAGAGGACAATTATTAACTACTTACCTAATGGAATTTAGGTTACATTTGTCATTCTCCAGATTCTAGTCATTTAGCTGGGGGTTAGGTTGGTTTAATTATTTCAGAGTACCTTTGGTGTCTGTCATTCAGATTTTTCCTTCAAATATCAACTACATTAAAAAAAACTAGAGGAAACAACACACAACTCACTAACAGTGCTCCAATATTGCATCCATTGTTTATATTTTTCATCATGCATATGGTCTTTTTCAGTGGCTTTAGAGATACAAAGGTGCTTCAAGCAATTTTACTAGACAGCTGTGTACCATAAGCAGCTTTCCCTGAGTTTTAATACCGCTAAAATCTACAGAGTCCATTAAAATCTAAATTGCTTTATATCTACTTGTTTGCAGCATTTTATTCAGCTGACTCCACTTAAAAATACATTTTCCCTGTTCTACATCAACATATATTCCCAAGGAAAAATACAGGACTACTGAAAAATGTTAAGGCTCCAAAATGAGCTGTCAGAAGCAAGCAAATTTATAGTCAGAGCAGAAACTCCATTCTTTACCAGCCAATTGAGCATGCCTCAGTATTACAGGTATCTAAATATGAGCAATCTTATATACCATATGTTAGCATATTGGGGTAGGTCAAGTATTGAATTTTAGCCTTAGCTCTGGATTTCCTGGGTATTGTAGTTTAAGACAGATTCTCAATCCTATTCTGTTTGTGTGTGAACTTCCTTTTGTTTCTTATGTTTGTATACTAAACAGAGAAAAAAAAAGTCTAACACACAAGTGTATATTATATAGTCAATTGAAACAACATCTATAATGGCACCATATATTTAGACAAAAGTATCTAGGTAGCAGGACTGAGCCAAGTGGTTCAATTTCAGTTTGCACCTGTCTTGGCAAACTTTATGGGTAAATTCACTTTGCATGGTTTCTGTTCATATGAGTTTCAGGCCCGGTAATTAAAACCTAAACATTCAAATCAAAATACTCCCATGCCCCATAAGCACTAACAAGAGTGGGGAGAGGGAGGGATAATTGTGCTAGGGACTCGAGCTCAGGGGGCCCCTAAAACATCAGTAACTGGGGTAAAATTGGGGTGAAATGGGAAGGGGTGAGACCCCAGAAAATATGATGTATCAATGTGGTGCCATAGAATACCCTCGGCTCATTATGCCTTCCAGGAACAGCTGACTAGTCCCCTACCTGGCTACTAGCAAAGGACCTGACACACAGAATATGTTGTAGTATGGGAGATTTGAGATGGTTTTCATAGCTTCACTGCTTGTGCATTATACTGTTATACTCAGCCGCATGCCACTGCTAAACCACACTGTCATGTATTAGCTTTCTGTGTAGTGTACAGGTATGTGTACACACACACACACACACACACACACACAAAAAGAGTATCTTTAAGGGTTGCTTGAAAAATATTGCATGGCCCAACGTTTGAGGCAGGCAATGTGACCACCCCTTAACCACACCCCACACCAGACTTGGCATATGTTCTTCCAGTCTTTCAATTTCCTCTGGTTTCATTATCAAAGTTTCACACAGTTCTAACAGTTAGAAAATATAAATATAATAAAATGACTCCAGCGCCTTTAGAAAACTACAGTGTAGTTATGTGTTTACCAGCATCCATCCGCTGGTGAGATGAACATCATCATGGGAGATTTACTAGATAACACATACAGAACAACTTCTCTGCAACACAATACTATTGCAGTGGCATCATTACAGTGATGTGGGAGGAAAGAGATCAACCTACTTTCTGAAAATCTTGAAATGATTATATGTTAAAATCTATTGTTTTTAGTAGCAACCCATATTAGTAAATTCAGTTTGCAAGGTTCTGATACAGTCACAGGAACCAATTAAATTGATAATACAGAGCTATTAAGGTACATGGTATAAACATGAATCTATAGGGACTGTCAAAATTGTATTCTGCTATATTTAGGGTCATTACTAAATGTTTCAAACTTTTACGATATCAACAACTCACTTTTTGTTCAGTCATTATACACTACTGACAAACAGATCAAATAATAGAACTTCAGGATGATCATAAGTAAAGGTTTATCCAAGTTTATACTAGAATGTCCAATTAAAATGGCTCCAATTTCCTGTTATATAAGCTTCTCATAACACTGAAAGTGTATTGTTATTTTGTGTTTAATAAAAGATAACTAAATATAAAATATTTTAAATTAGAATGAATTTTCTACACAACCTAAACAGGCAAGGACATTCAAAGCTAGTGTAAAAACACCAGCAACTATGGTTCGTTGTTCCCACAATGACTTGAAGTAAATTATCTGTTTTGATTCTGCTTTATCTTGCTCTTAAGTAAGGATGTTGGAGTGGAAGATGTCTGAATTTTATTTTCAAGAAAGTCCTTCATGCAAACCTCACAAAAAGCACTTATGAAGCAGTTTTCTTTAGCCCCATTTGGTTTCTCCCCTTCCCTCCCCCCCCTCCCATGTGCTCACTTTCTTTGGCTAAAACACAAGCTAAAAGGAAAATGGAGTCATGCAATATAGGGCTAACCAGTCAAATCTTTAGTAACCTCAGCAGATTCAGAGCATCCAGCATTAAATACAGAATCTAGATGCTTAATATAAATGTGAGGGTACTGAGTTCCCTATGAGCGGTTCAGCAGCAGATAAGGACAATGGAGACGCCGTATGATATTTTTAAAAACACATGCTTTAAAATGAAATTTACATGAAAAATGCATATACACTTGTGTGCATTTATTGATTATTTTCCTGGGTGCACTCAGCAGTGCTGACAATGTTGTCCATGATTTAAGTGGTAAAGGTTGGTTACATTTTCCATTATGCTTAAAGGGTTCCCCAAGTTTAAAAGTTTAAAATAGTGGCACAAAATGTGGATACTCATTACAATATGGTACATAGAATATCAGGGTTGGAAGGGACCTCAGGAGGTCATCTAGTCCAACCCCCTGCTCAAAGCAGGACCAATCCCCAGACAGATTTTTGCCCCAGATCCCTAAATGGCCCCCTCAAGGATTGAACTCACAACCCTGGGTTTAGCAGGCCCATGCTCAAACCACTGAGCTATCCCTCCCCCCTAGTTGGAGGCAACTCTCATACTCAGAATAAAATGCCATTGAAGAAGCAGCAAGGGGATCTGCTGGAGCTTTCAATTCCTACTGGAAGTGAGGGAAGGTCAGCTACCAGAACAGCCTCTTGCTAGGGATATGGGAATACAAGCAGGTGCATATGTTGGTGCCCTAAAAGCAAAGATAAGGGGGAAGAACCAACTGAATCCCTCTTGCAGAGCCAGGAGGAGGACAACATCATCTGAACATTCCTGGAGGTTTGAAGAGTAGCAGGCCACTATGCATTCCCCCAAAGGATGGAACCAGATAAACTGGACAGTCAGGGTCGATTGGAGTGAAGAAGTACCTCTATGGAGGGTAGATCCATGTGAGATTGGTTAGTTTTGACAAAAATAATTAAGCTTTTCCTGATTTCACTTTGTATATGTCTACACTGCAACTGGGAGGCCTGACTTCAGCATAGGAACACATATCCAAGTCCGCTTTGATCTAGCTACAGTCAGTCTACAAGTGCTGTGATCACACCTCCCAACAGCAGTGTAGACGTATCCTTTGAGTTTTCTGATTTGAATGTATTAAAAACTCAAACACAACTCAGAAGCTAAGTGATCACCAAACGGTCACCAAAACTTACATGGACCAAAATTGGCATCTTTTGCTTTTGCATGATTCATTTCCCTAAGTTCCCTGCAGTAGCAAAGAATAATAGATTGTCATTATTATTATTATTTATTTATGTTACTGTAATGCTTAGGGGCCTCAACTAAGTGAATGGCTCATTATGCTAGGTGCTGTACAAACATACCATAAGTGCCCCCAAAGATCTTACAGTCTAAAAGACAAGACAGGTAAGTGAGGCAAACAAATGGGCAATGGGGAAGGAGGAAGCAGTAAGAATAGTAACAGGAAGTTTTAGCTTTGAGTAGCTGTGTGCACAATGCACAGGTGTGTAAAGTCAATCAACAGCAGCCATCTCATCTGGATAGCTGCCTGTCTATTACAGTTTGCAGATTTCTGATGGCATCATGGCACAAGTAAGCCTTGAGGAGGAACTTGCAAGAGGAAAATATGGTGGCTTTACAGATTTTGACAGGGAGTCAAAATTCTATTTTTCCACATGTATTAGGCAGCATGGATGCAAGTGTTACATTACTTGCAAGTGATTAAAGCTAGCACCACTGATAGAGCAAAGGCAGGAGTCAATATCACAGTAAGACATTAGTATGAACAGGTAGGAAAGGGCTAGATTATAAAGGGTCCTGAAAATGAGGACAGAAGTTTGTGTTTGCTGCAGTGGAGAACAGGAAGCCAACAGAGGACTTGAAACAGGAGATGGCCAAATCAGGGATGTGCCAGGAAAATAATGTTGGTGGCAGCAGGTTGAAGACAGGATGCATGCCCATTGCCCACTTAATCAAAAATGAGACTTATTGCACTCTATTTTTAATTACATCTACTGTAGAAAAAAATTGTTCAATGTTTCAAAGTTTACTTTCCAAGCTTCAGTTTTATCACAAACTGAAAACAGCTGAGCACATCAGCTCAGTAGTTGAGCAACTTTTTCCTTTGGGCAAGATAGAGAATGGCAGCAGGGGCTGTGAACTGCACTTCTCTCATAGCAGTAGCCCACATGAGGAGACACTTGCCATCTTCTTTGTTCATGTGTTTGTACTTTACATCATTAAAATGCTCCTATATATTGTGAATGCTACTGCTGCAGGCTCTGCTTAAATCCTCTCTTGGTTGGGTTTCTGCTTAGATGGGGCAGCTGTCATGGATGTTACACAGCAGAGCCACTTTAAAAGTTTAGCAAACTTGTACAGCATACCTGAAATCATGTTGTTTAGCAAAGTCATCTCCCACTGAATCAGGGGTGGTTTTGACTGGCTTTGAAAGGCATCTCATCTAGCTATGCCTAGCTGAGAGATATGCTGTAGAGCTTCAAGGATGCCAGTGGGGTTTAAGGCATGAGCGGTCTTCTGTATGTCATCAGGGAACTTTCCTCCCCCATTAAAATAACATTTCTTGAATTATTGTTTTCCTGAGAAAAGTTGAAGGCCAAATTGTGCCAGATAGATCAAGGAGTGGCATGGAGCTGTGCTTCCCCAGAGGAACCTCCAGGAATGATTGTGCTTCAAAAGACATGTTTCTTCCTCCCCTTCCACACACACAGAACTCCCCAGCATGCAAGGGACTGTGACAATTGCACCTTCCCTAGAAGATGTAGCTCACTCCTCCAAGCCTACCTGGCCAGTTTTGTAACCAGAGCTCTGCTGCCTCCCCTGCCAGCCCCCTTTAGAGTGGCTTACAGCCACGGATGGGGGCGGTGGATTAGGAAACAATAGTCCTGTGTAGAAGCAACAGCTGTGATTATACCCTGTCTGCATGGAAGTCACAAGGAAGGTAGGCTCCATGAACTTGCAGACTCTAGCCCTAAATGTGAGGTGTACCTTATGAAATTGTGGAGTACTTCAGTTGCAAAAGTCAGTAGCTCTCTATTCCTCAGATTAAAATGGACAGATTTACAATGCCATCCACTGGAACTATAGATCACCAATGTTCTCAGGAAAGGGCCAACAAACTTCTTGCCTTCCCATTGGCACACTGAACTAATCTCTCTGTCTAATGCATAAGATCTAAACTTCAGAGCAGTTTCAGAATTAAGTGCAGACAATAGGGAATTGTTACATCATCGTAACAGATCAGAAACAAACATTTTAATCTCACCCTCCTTTGGCACCCTCCAATAAACAAAAGATGCATCATTGCTTTTGCATAGAAGTGAACTGTCATTTCATCTGAATTACTTTTTGTCTGAACTTGTCAAAAGTGATCAGTGATTTGGGGTGCCAAGTCTGAGGCATCATAAAGGAGCCTGATTTTGAGAAGACGGGGGCTCAGCACATTCTGAAAATCAAGCCCCTTTAAGGTGTCTCAAGCTGAGCATCTTATATCACTAGTAACTCTTAAAAATGCAAGCCTTTATGTTTTCAAGTATCTTTTTGAGAAAAAAAGTCAAATATTACTCGAGCCTACAGCTATAATGAGTACAGAGGGATTAAGATAAAGAGATTATTGGAATAGGCTTGTTATGCTTTAGAGCTTTACAAAGCATTACACTTTCCTTATCATTTTTCAGAATAAGGTAAAATGGCACTTTTCCATTACTCTCTTACCTGTCAAGTTACTCTTATGTACAACTGGGAAAACCAACTGTGTGGTTAGTGATTCCAAATAGGCCCTAAATTCCCCCACCACAAGATCATAGCTTTATCTTTTTTTAAAATATCAGGTTTGAGTCTGTCCATTGTTTCCAGTGCATTTACATCATTTTGCACTTTAGGTTCTTATTTCTCTGAATTTGGCCTCCTCAGCTAAGGAAAATGCAGGCAGAAGATGCAGTATTTTTACTCTGATAAATGTGAACTGCAGCATTATGAAACAAGATTTTTCACTGATGCTTCCACCAACATCCTTAATGCACTGAAGGGCAAGAACATGAACATTGTCCTATTGGCTGGAATGATTTATTTAGACTTACCAAAGATAAAAAATTGCTTTAGATAACTTCCATATTACCCAAAATGGTTTTTACTTGTGTGGGCACCACCGAACTTAGAGGCTTTACAATCTGTCCCTCAGGCTTTATTATCTTCAAATATAAATTAAAAGGAATAATGATGAACAATACTCCTTTGGGATAGGGCTCCCATCTCAGGAAGAAATAAATCATTTGCACGCAGTGTTTTCAACTGTTACATTTTACCAGTCTGTGTGAAATAAAAATTCATTTTTAAACTTCCCTAGGGCAGTTTCTTTCACCTTTGTCTTCATTTGATTTTTCATAACAACTACAAAGCAAATGGGTCCCACCTCCTGAAGATACATGCCCATAAATTGCAAAACCACTTCTATTTATTAGCGACTGTTTTATGTTCTCCTAATTACCAATTCTTAGACACTGTCAGTTTAGGATTAATGTGATTATGTAAAGGCTGTAGAGCACCCTGTGTCCACAGTTTCCAAATTTGAACTGCTGCAAAATGCTTGAGCAGCAAGCTATTACACAAGTGTTTTATGCCTTTAAAGTAAATGTAACACTTCATGAGTACAAGCATAGCTGGATTTGTAACCGCATCTCACAATTACCAAAAACAATCGCTAAATTCACGTAATAAAAAAGTGATAAATACCGGGAGGGGGGAGGGTTGTGGGTTTTCTTTATGTGAATAAGATTTTCTAGTTTACACAAAATAATAACAAAAATATGTCTACAAGTCTATATAAAGAACTACAAGTCATTCTCCTTTCAAATGGATTTTTACTAAGGAAATAACAATGAACTTGAAATTCTTCTTCTCTCTGGGATGTATAGTGCAAAGCTTGTAATTTCTTTGTTTGGCATTTTGTGCCATATTTAGGTGACTAGAAAAATCAGATTGCAAGTTTTAGATGAATGTAATTTTTAAAACTTAACTACTTTGGGAATGTTAAATCCCATTAAAAATTAAGTTGAAAATAGATGACTGGGCCTGATTCTGATGTAAATCAGTTGAGTCAATAGAGTTACAATGGCGCAAAATAGATTAAAATCAGGCCCATTTTTATTCAGTTTCTTGAGTTCCTGAAGCAATAATGCCCTGATCTGGCAACGATTCATGCACATATTTTAACTTCAATGGGACTACTATGATAGGGAGTATACACCCCCCACTGGAACTGAAGGGGTTAAGGAGCAGCTGTGGACCCAGGCAACCCCACCCAGCCCCAACTGCAGAGCATGCTTCAGCTGGTGGTGAAGCTTAAAAGGGAGCCAGGTAGCTCAAAAAGGACCTGATAGGGCAGAGAGAGAGAGAGAGATCTGTCCTGAGAGATCCTGAGGAAGGATGCTAGAGAAACCTTTTCCTGGAGAGAAAGAGCTTCCCTACTGAGCCCAGAGGGGCTGAAGGTTCAGTTATTTTACTACTTTGAGGCAAACTGTAAGACTTTGGTGAGAGAGTGGATGATAGGAAGTGGCCCAGGGAAACGGTGTTAAGGCATTCCTGGGTGCTGGACATTGGTGCCTCTTACTGGGTCCTGGGCTGGAGCCTAGTGGAGTGGGAGGGCCCAGGCTCCCCACCAACCCCCTTCTTACAAAGGGCATGAAAACCCTTACTTTCGGACTCTCCCTTGGGGAAGGAAGGAGAGGGTAAAGACCTTTAGAACCACCCGGCTGGTATTGGACACCCATGGGGGTCAACAGAGGTTGAAGTTCTCCCCAATCATGAGGCTGGGGGATCCCATATCTTCCTTAAGACTCCATCACCTCAGGAAGAAAGAAGATGGATTGGGGACCTGACCGAAGGGTTGAGTCAACACCCACTAAAAGGTAGACCACTAAATGGCATGACTGTGGCCTGAGAGAAAAATTGGAGCTAGCAGGAACAGAGGCATAACCCACCTACCACTAGGTGATGCATAATTACTCATGGTCTTAGAGTTAAGCACATGCAGGATCAGGACTTAAGTAACAGTTTTGTCTTGTCTTGGTTTAGGTCAGGCAAAGTCAGATTTCACCTTTCTGGAAGGGGGCCTTTCTGCTGGCTGGCTGGCTGACTGACTATTCAGAACCCAGTGTGTTCTGCAGTTACAGATATGCTATATCCCTTATCCGAGGTTTACGTGACAGGATATAACTTTTTATTTGAAAATCCAGTATGTTTCTAGCCATCTTGGTTGTGAAGAAAACTTTTAAAAATGTGAACTGAGTGTAATATCTGCCTAAACTGTGCTGTAAATGATATGGACTGTCCCATTTATCTCAATAGGGTGTTAATGCTAAAAACTAGAGATAGCAATTGCAACATGGGACTGGACTCGATGACCTCTCGAGGTCCCTTCCAGTCCTAGAATCTATGAATCTATGAAAAAAAAATATTATCAACTATTTCACTTCTGACCATTTTAACAAAACAAATGCAAGATGGCTATCCCCAACTGCCAAAGGCTCCAGCTGTGCTTTACGCAACTGCCAAACCTGCCAGGTGTGCCTTGATTATCTCTTTTGTTGCAGTTATAAATTGTCAGGATGAAAATGTCTGGCACAGTGAAATCTGTGAGGACAGCATAAAAAGAACTGAATTTAATATCAAACAAATAACAGAAGGGCTGCTGTAATGGCTGAGTTATTCATTCATTACATTTATTTACTCCAAACCCTCAATTTTTTTAAATACAAACGACACTGCCACAGAATCCAGAGGCCTTTCTGCAGAACTGAGATCCAACTTGCCACAGAGTGTACAAAGCACCAATTTCATGATAAGAAGGAATGGGCAGATGTCTTCACCTCCCCTTCCTATACACTAACTTTACGCCTTTTTCAAACTTCAGAAGGATTTCTGAACAAAGTAAAGGCTTTCTCAACTTAACCATGAATTGCTAACAATACATTTCCAGGAATACATACACACTCTATCCAATCTAATGATAAGCTGTAGGAATGCAGTTTTATTATTTAATAGTTGTTTTATAGTAGTACCTAGATGCTCTAATAAGGATTGGGGATCAGGGCATTGTACATATGCATAATAATTTTTGCTACGTCTTGTTACCTTGGGTGGCTGTCTCCAGCTCTCTTTATTATGCTACATTATTGTCCATCTTCTCGTAGACCCATCTCTATGTACTTGAGAATATGTGGGGTTTTATTCAGAAACGAATCCTTTCAGCTGGTTCTACATCAAATGTGAGCAGCCATCTCAGTGATTACACTTTTCTGTTGCTCTAAAAGGCCCTTGTCTAGACGCTTAACAAACTTCTTCCAGTTTTCCTCTCAAATCTGATAAGCAATTTAACCTCCTTAACTTCACTTGTCCATGGGGTAAGCACTGAATCAGAACCATCAATAGGGTTTACATGGTGGTTATTTCAGTAGATAAATGACTAAACATGAGCAATTTCTTCACTGAGGTGATAAATATAAATCATTTACATAGACGTATTTTAAATATTCTACAATTCACATGGCAAATCTGTGTAAGTGTCCCACTACCAACATTTTGTGGGTTAGGCAGATTGCAGTCTCTGGCTGTCATTTATAATAAGTAAATTTTGCCTTTGCTTCCCATTAAAATTATTTTTCAAAATAATGGTTTAAGATATACAATTTTTCCAGAAAATACTGCTCATCAAGCACTTCCAATCTGACCCTGGTACCTTATTTAACTAGCAATTTTTTTTTCTAATTTTGATATTGTTCAAATGAGAAAGTCCTTAGGCAACTTCACTGACTGCCTAATCAGACTAAGTACACTGTACTTAATTAAAGTCTTGGCAGCTAAATTAAACCAATAGCAGAGGTCTCAAAGAAAGTACTGATTTGTTGGATAGCTTACTCCGCCTCCCTTTCCCCATCTCTGTTCACCCCCATTTACAGAGTCCATCTCATGCCCAGTCCGCCTTTCTGGCTCACTGACACTACGTGCACAGCACAGCTGGTGATTCAGGGAGAGAAATGGTAGGAAAACTTTTCATTAAACTACATTTTGATGAAGAAAATTAAAATTTTTGAAAATTTTCATTTTTGTTAAAAAGGGAAGTAGTTGACTGATTTGAGCAGTTCCAGAATTTAATCTTGGCATAACTCAAGTAAGGTATGATAAGTAAGGGAGATAACAGTTCTGCTTAATTTTGTAAAGTTCCAGTATCTTAGATGTTACCAAAATGTGTATGGGAAGTGGTGGAGAGAGAATGGAATTCGTGGGGACTATGGAATTGGCAAGGAAATGTGAGGAAAACTGAGCAAAAATAAAACATTTTAAATATTTTCTTCTGCACTGGTTAAATTTCACTTAAAAACCACAAATACATTTCAAATGCCCTCTGAAGAGTTATTGTACTAATTGGGAGACTAAACTCAACAATCATTAAAGTTTGAAAAAGAGGAGTTGTGATTTCAGTTGAAACTTCAAGGCAAGCTTAACTAGGGAATTGCTATTGACATCTCCATAACTTATACCTGAGGCTTTGGTAAGCAATGCACATGAGATGTGTCATTTACCAAAAGATTTTTAAGCAATTTCATGACTTAGAAATTCTCTTTAAATATCACTGAAGTGAGGAATTAATCATTATTGCTCAAGGTAATAATACCTTTGCATTCAATTTATATTCCAAATAGTTACATATTCTGAATGCTCTGTTCAGAGTGGTGACAAAAATAAAACTTAGTCTTCTATCAGTATACTATATGAAGAATCAATGTATTCTGACTACTAAACATACTGCAAATGTGCGATGCACTGATTGTATTTCTATGCATAAACCTGTGTTAGTCTATACCAAATGTACTTTGCTTTGGATAGTTATACGTTAGCTTGGAAGAAAACAAACTTTGCACAAGTGCAGTTGAAGGACGCGGTATTTAATATTTCAAATTCTGCTATACACTGAAATATGAACTGTTGATAGCATTAAGAATATTTAGAAGCACATCCTCACTTAATTATTCTGCATAGTATTCAAAATTCAGGGTAACCTAAATAAATAGCTAAAGCGTATGGAACACTTACTCTGAGTAGCAGAATGACAGAATATTAAACTCCATGAAAACATTCTAAGTGACTGCAAACTTAGCAGATGGCTTTCTGAACTGCAGTGTATCAGATTTAAAAGCATCTCTCTTAGGTATGCATATATATGAGAGAAAAAACATGAATAAATATATAAGCCAAAGAGCTCTCCAGTGGAGATGAGAAAGGTCTGCATTATTTCCTACCTGTTTCTCCTTGTGACGAGCACAAAATTATATACTATTCACAGCACCTGCTGGGGGTCAAAGTCTGCCCTCAGATGCAGAGCACATGGTTCCTTTTGACTTCCAGTAGGAGCCATGTATATACATCCAAAAGCAGGATTTGGTCTCTTGTGATCTGAGTTGTAAACAATTAAGACCCAGTTCAGATCTAAATTCAAGGCCATACTTGACCATTAACCTGTTTTTCCCCCTTGAATAATAAGAATTTAAAACTGACTTTTTAAAACATTTAATTTGTGCTCCTTGCACTCCACTGAAACCACTCTCACTAAAATCTCTAAGAACCTCTTCCTAGCCAAAGGTCAGAACCAGCACTTCATCCTCATTCTCCTTGACCTGTCATGCATGTTTGGTACCATCAGTCATGCACCTCTTCTTGAAATCTTTGTCTTCACCTTGGCTTTCATGACATGGTTCTCCTCCTACCTCTCTAATCACTCCTTCAGCATATCCTTTGGAGGATTTTCTTCATCTGCCTCCAACTTTTGGTGACATTTCCACAGGGCTCTAGAGGTCCTTGGTCCCTTTTCTTCTCCCCTTACCCACTTTATCTCTGGGTGATCCCATCTGCAAACACAAATTCAACTACCATTTCGGTGCTGATGACTCTCTCTACTCCAGGCCTGTCTCCTCTGTCCAAACTAAAATCCGGTCTGTCTCTCTGACATCTCCTTGAGGATGTCTAGCCATCAGCTCAAGCTCAACTTGGCTAAAACAGAGCTCTTAATCTTTCCCCCTAGGCTGATCCACATACCACCTTCCTCAATCACTGTGGATAACACCACCATCCTGCCTGTCACTCAGGCCCACAACCTGGATGTCATCCTTGACTAAAACCTCTGTTAAGGTCCTCACATTCAGACTAGGTCTAAATGTTGTAGATTCTTTCTACATAACATCACTAAAATACAGCCTTCCTATCCATCCATAGAGCTAAAATTCTTATCCAAGTTCTCATCATATCACATCTCAGTTTCTGCCATATCTTGCTCTCTGGCCTTGACAAATGCAATCTTTCCCCACTGATATCCATTCAGAATGCTGCCGCAAAGATCATTTTCCTAGCCCATCATTTTGATCATATCACCTCTTTCTTGGAATCCCTCCAGTGGCTCCCTCTTCTCTATTGCATCAAACAAAAACTGCTTCTCTTCAATTTCAAGGCCGTTTTCAACCTATCCCCTACCTAATATCTCTCATTCATTACTGAAATGTTGAGTTCTACCTCCAATCAGCCCATGATACTAGCCACCATTGCTCAGTTGTTAAATTTTCAAACAAGCAACATTGTTCTTTCTCCCATGCTGCCCCTCATGCTTGGGAGAAGCTCCTTGTAAACATCTGCAAACACACTAATTATTCTCCTTCAAATCCCTTCTCAAAACTCTCCTTTGCCATGATGCCTATAAAAACTTGACAATGGTAAGGCCTCTTGTGTGCTGAGATAGCAGCCTACCATGCTTACTAAAAATTGTTTCCTTGTACTTCCCAGTCTGTCCATATCCAGCTCTGTGTTCTTGGGGAACCAGGGCACAGTATCCAGCCTGTCTGACTCATGAAAGGACATCCCCCGCCCCCAGCCTCTGCTTGAACCAAAACAGATCAGAGAAGAGACTTGCAGAGAGCAGTGAAGGACAGTGGGAGACACACTTAGAACCCTCCTGACAAGGGTGACAAGACTAAGGCAGCTCCCCTAGCCCCATCTGCATCAAAGATGGGACAGGGAGGCATCTCCATTAGCATACAGAATGGAGAGCAGAGATTCCAAGGCAAGAACCGCACTGAACTCTGGGAGCAGGGAAGCACTGCATCCTGGGGGATCGCGGCTCCAGCTGTTAATGAACCTACACCTGCACACACCCAGCTCAGCAGTTAGCAGATCAATTCTAGTAAAGAATCCTTGATTGATATCCAAAATACTGTACCAGCCTAATTGCATTGTGAACTCCCTGGAAGGAACACCACCCATAGCCAAGAGTGATCAGCCTCTATTGTCTAGCCTAAATAAAACCCTCAAGTCATCAGTTTACCCATAAACAAATCTAATATTCTCCCTTGAACCATTGTTCTGTCCCTACAAAAAACCCTACCCACACTCCAGTAAGTGCTCTGATGCATGGATCCAAACTCTGGATCAGTCCCACTGGGATTTCATCTTCTCCTGGCTGATCTTGCTGGGGGCTTTGCCTATCTCCAGCACTTAGGACCCTGAGCTACCACCATCACTTGGGAACCCCGACCAGTTCAAGCTTCGTGGATTGGTGAGATCCCAGCTCTCTCTCTCTTTGTGTTTTCTTTTCTACCTCAGGTTTTCTATACATGACTTTTGTAACCTTTAATAATGTAACTGTTATGGTTGTTTAGGCTCTCCTTGTGTGGTTATCACTATTATTCAATACATAACTTTTATGGTTAAGCTGGTTGCTTCCTTCTCTCTCTCTCTGAACTTTACTCTTTTGTGTTTTTAGCTTTCCCATTCACTCTGCAGCAACGCTTCTCTTACCTAAGCTAAAGATCCCTGTAGTGCCCAAAAATCCTGTGAGGTTTGTTTATCAAGTGGGTTACTACCAGTACAATTGTAATGTGAAAGTGGGGATAGGGACGAGCTGAACCTGTGACATACGAGGGTGGCAGCTTGGAAGGAGGAGACTAAGGGGGGATATGATAGAGGTATATAAAATTATGAGTGATGTGGAGAAAGTAGATAAGGAAAAGTTATTTACTTATTCCCATAGTACAAGAACTAGGGGTCACCAAATGAAATTAATAGGCAGCAGATTTAAAACAAATAAAAGGAAGTTCTTCTTCACATAGCGCACAGTCAACTTGTGGAACTCCTTACCTGAGGAGGTTGTGAAGCCTAGGACTATAACAGCGTTTAAAAGAGAACTGGATAAACTCATGGAGGTTAAGTCCATTAATGGCTATTAGCCACGATGGGTAAGGAATGGTGTCCCTAGCCTCTGTTTGTCAGAGGGTGGAGATGGATGGCAGGAGAGCGATCACGATCATTACCTGTTAGGTTCACTCCCTCTGGAGCTCCTGGCATTGGACACTGTTGGTAGACAGGATACTGAGCTAGATGGACCTTTGGTCTGCCCCAGTACAGCTGTTCTTATGAAGTGCTGCTCAACCCAGCCCACTGAGTCCAGGGACATATAAGGGGTCAGCTTGAAAGAGCTGATTGACCTGGTCCAGACATGTGTGTGTGTGTGTGTGTGTTCGTTCTTCTGCGGCTGGAGGAACCCAGCCCTGGGGAACCTAGGTCCTGCAGGATAGCTCCATTGGGAGGGGACTTGCAAAAGGGAAAAGTAGAGCTCCATATGAAAACACAAGTGACACAAGCAGTAAATTAATAGAATTACAGACCCCCCCTCCCCAGAAGAGTAACCCTAATAAATGAGCATACCCCAAAGTAACGGGCAAATCTGGTAACACACTACCCACATTGGAAGTGGTGTAGAGGCACCATTTCTCAGTGGGAACTCCAGAACTCCTATTATAGGCTAAAGAACACATGTTCTGTTACACCTGGGTAGTGAATACCTAGCCTGACGCTTTACATGTTACAGCATGTTTCAGAGTTCTTCTCACCATGATCTCCGTGTTTATTGCAACTATGATAAAGCTTTTTGGTAAGCCTTTTCTGTGTGTTCCTTTAGGACCAGCTTACACCTCACATTGCATGGATACATGGAGAGTGGGAAACGGTATAAAGACTCAGGCATAATGACCATCCTGGAGTGCAAGTTCATCAACTGCTTGCCTCGCCAAATGGAGCAAGATGGAAATCAGGCAGTGGCTCTGCCCCACTCAACACTTGCCAGCAAAATCATGGCCCTATCCAGGGCCGGCGCAACCGATTAGGCGACCTAGGCAGTCGCCTAGGGCACTAACATTTGGGGGGTGGTGACCACGGCGGCTGGATCTTCAGCCACCCCAGTCGTCGGTGGTATTTTGGGGGTGGGACCTTCCGCCGCCTCCGTCGGGGGCAGCTTTCGGGGGCGGGACCTTCTGCCGCCTAGGGCGGCAAAAAAGCTGGCGGTGCACCTGGCCCTATCTGTAACTTCTCCTGTCTAGAACAGTTTGCAATGCTCTGGGCATTAGCTTTATGATGCCCTAGATATGAACATATAAATATCAATGATACGGAGCCCTTACAATGTAATCCCACTGTGCACTAATACAACCAAAATACAATGTGCTCCCAAGGGCAAGAAAAGAAGCAGCGATCTAAACGTCTCAATAAACTGAAAGGTTATGGAAAGAAGATCTCTAACATATTTAGTAATATGCAAAGAATCAAGCCAGACAGTCATTGTTGACAGTTCTTTTTGCTCTTAGCTGGAAATCAGATCAATTTAGTTACAACATAACAATCTAACCTAAGGGACCAACAGGTAACTTCCATGGACAGAGCAATTGAATTTCTGTTTCAATGAATTACAATGAATTAATATCCAAAGATCATCTTCAATAATGCATGTTTCTGTGGACTATATTACAATTTGAAAAATAGTGTAAAGACAGAGGATATATAAGACAGCAACAAATGCAAATTAAAGTAAAAACACTGACAGACTACAGATAGTGGTAAATTAACCAATACATTTTGGGTGGCTGCCCAAAGACCCACTTGCTGCTTTGTAAGCAGCCCTGGTAATTTCCTACCAGCAAGGTACTGCTTCCTCTGGCAAAAGACAATTTATTTTATTAGAGTTGTCATAGCACCTCCTGGGTTATGTCACATTACCAAAGCAACAGAGAGGCACTGGATGTAATCCTACAGCGTATAAAGTGACAGAACACAACCTGATGCCTGTATTAAGAAGAAGTGTTTCTTTCCACAGGAAGAGGTGAATCAAATGCTCCTCAGTACCAGAACTTTGGAAATATCACTGAACCTTGGCACAGTGGCATTTTTTCCAGCTCAACTTTATCACTATCAGGCCTTCATTTGTTTATTCTTGTAAACTGCCTAAACATTTCAGAATGATACATGCTGGTTGGGATTTTCAAAAAGACTCAGAACTGGCCTAATTCTGTTGCCACTAGGAAAACTTCTGTCGACATCAGTGGGAGCAGAGTTGAGCCAATGCGGAGTGCTTTTGAAAATCCAGTCTGTTTTTTTTTAAAGTAGGCAGAATCAGTCTTAGTAAAAATAAAATCATTTCATTAAATTGTGCTAATAACAGTAAATTAGTTTCCACTCATCCATCTTTCTGCAGATATATCTTCTCTTCAAGTTGGAGGTGTAATTTCCAGCTTGGGTACACAAACATCGCTAGCTTTGATTGAGCGAACACGGCAAAACCAGAAGTGTAGCCACAGTGGCACAAGCACTTAGCTGCACCGAATGTGGTCCCACCTAGTTACTTATTCAGGCAGCTAGTCTGTCCTGCTGCTTGCACCTCCAAACAAAAAATTTTAACAAAATGTTTAAAAACATAAAGCTGCATATTGGCTTTTCCACTGGAGTAGTACTGGGTAGTATAGATCAGGATAGGAGCCTGTGGAGCTGTAGTGATTGTGTAGACATAGCCTGAGGTATTATGCCTATGTTGGGCTGAGGAAGGCAGAATGGCTTAAAGGAGTGCTAAGAGAGCATGCTCAGAAGCAGCACTTACTGCTGTCATGAATAAGTACAGCGTACATTCTATCATGTCTAGGGCCCCTGAAAACTGGGAATATTGCTATTTTCAGGATTTGCTCCATTGCCTTTACAATGTTTTGTTCCAGTTTTTGTAGAGTTTCTACACAATAAACCCCAGGTTGGTCACCAGAAGGATTTGTCTGCCAGTTGAGCAAGTGAAATTGCTCGCAGTTTTGGTTGAGTGTGTATGCACCTAAAAAGCAGTTGGCCTGTCACATCTTGACACATTACCCTGTTTCTCTAAAGGTCTGCATTGGGCCATTCCATAAAGTCAAATCTGCATAAATGCTGACAGGCATTGATTGGCAAAGTAGGGGATGCAAGAAGGAACAATCTTTTCCCTTCCAGCCCATGACCCGGCTGCCAAACCTCTCCTATGCACAGCTCTTCCATCTTTTCCTCTTTCCTTGATAACAAGAATACAAAGAAACCACATAGGCACAGCTGGGTTTACTAACTACACACAAATATGCAAGGCCTATCTATATACATAGTGCTATTTTGACTGATTTCTGGCAAATCTGAAAACAGAGCTGGTCAGGGACTGGAATTTCTGTTCTGCAGGAAATTCTGAAACTACAGGAAAAAAAATAGTTCCAAATCAGAACAAAAAGCTGAAATTTTTAAATTTCCCTCAAAACAAAAACTGAAAAAACATTCATTAGAAGAGAGGTGTCAAATGTATGGCCTGTGGCCTGGATCCAGCCCATAGAACAGTTCCATTCAACCGTTGGACATCCCATGAATCTTTGAACTTGTCTACATGATCCCGGAGTCTGCATTACAACTGTCCCATGTAGATCCTGCTAGTATGCATTGATGAAGTCCTGTTACAAACCGTAACACATCAGTGCAAACTAAGGAACATTTAGCGTGTATCATCAGGGTTTACTCGGGGCAGTTAGTGTGCAACACACTAGTCGCACTACAAATCACACTGTTGTCATCCAGACTCTAGCACAGCAATCCAGCGAACCTCGCACACAGGTGTAGGACCACTTGATCACATTTAAGAGGCTTTGGAGAGACATGAGTCTGACAGAAGCTGGTATGTGTCCAAGTGAAGGGAAATGGCATTTGCTTAGGAGCACTAAGAGATACCAGGTATCGGGGAGCAGCAGTAGCAGTCACTAAAATCTAAATCAATATAAGTAATTACCAATGTGGTTTATCTTTATCTATATCTATTTTAATAACTTTTGATTAAGGTAATCCACACCAAGTGGCAGGGTCAGGCCCACCGTATGAATGAATTTGATACCCCTGAAGATAGTATTGAAATATTTTAAGTGTGGTTTCAACTTATTTTGACTTATATTGTATTTAATATGTTAATATTTATATGCACAATATTAAATACACCACATATAAGTATATTAAACTAATACTTTAATGTAATATAAAAGTCCAAACAAAATGAATCAAAATCACACTATTGAAACAATTTACAACAAAATGACATCAAAATCGACACAGTCCCACAAAACATTTCAATTGAATTAGAACTGCATTTTTCAACTGTTCCAAAGAAAATTTTTTAACCAGCTTTACACAAAACAGTGTGAGCACCATTAGAGGGCTTCAAGTGTTCAAACAGATTATACCCTATTCCTGTAAACATCATCATCTTGTGGACCTCCCCCAAAAGTGCTCCCTTACATCATTATTGCTTCCAGGATTGGTGGCAAGGTGTGTGAAGAAATAGAATATAAGAACATACTAAAAAAATTCTAGCAGCAAAATAGATAGTTATACAGATGTCTCATCCTAGTTCTCGACTAATAATAAAAAAACAAACAATGTGTGCACCATAGCACTGGTGAATAAGACCAAGATTAGGAAACTGCTTATAGGAGGTTGTAGGAATATATCTAATAAGGAAACCACAGCATAGCAAGATCTGCCAGCAGCAGCAGATTTAGACAGAAGCCCCTGTCAGGCCCCCAAAAGTCAAACCAGATTGATTAATCGGTTAGCAATAACAACCCCTGTCCTGCAGTGAAGTCCATGCGGTTCCCTGTGAGTGTAGTCTTCTGTCTGTGTGGTGCCCATTATATGATCAAGGCCAATGCGTATAGCAAATATTTGCAGACTGAGAACTAGGGATTGAACTCAAACCAGTCATAGGATAAATAAATAGCAAACTAGTGCATAATCCGCTCTGACAGCAGCATCAGCAGATAAGCTGCCCTTTTCCACTAGTGTGCAGTTCGTTACTATTTTTGTTGTTATGGATTGTGTTCCTAATGACTTCCAGGGCACCTAGAGCCTGGGATAGGTGCCTTGTAATACATTAAATCAAAATGAATAGAAAATATTTTTCAGAGAATAAAGGGATTTTGTGTGACAGATCACATGTGTAAATGTAAAGTGATGGAAAAAACAGGGCCATCCTCAGCCTATAATGATCATTCTTTATGTAGTAGCAGAATACATACATGGTTTGGCTATCAAAACATATGATATTTGCAATGTTGTTGTAGCCCTTTTGGTCCCAGGATATTAAAGAGACCAGGTGGGTGGGTAACATCTTTTACTGAATCAACTTCTGTTGGTGAAAGACATACACTTTCAAGTTGCACAGATCTCTTCTTTGGATACACATGATATGCAGTTTCAGAGAGACAGACAAACCTGGTATATTCACTGGCACTCTGGCAAGTAAATCAAGAGAATCAGTTGTGCACTAAAGCTACTCTATCCCTGTGCATGCCCCCACTCACTAACAAACACATAACTAAATTAAAGTCAATGAGAAGTCTCCCTGTCCTCACTTGCCATGAGCCCCTCTCTCAATTTCCTCAACTCCCTCCTTCAAGCTTTCCTTTTCAAGCCCTCTTTCTCTCTCTCTTTCCTTTCTCTTATGAGCTGTTGTCCTACACCCTGCCTTTGTCTTGCCTTGTTTAGACTGTAAGCTCTCTGGAGCAGGGAACTTGTCTCTCTTTCTCTCTCAGTGCATAAAGTGTTGTATAAAGCTAAAGTGATAAATAAATACTTGTTATACATTTTTTTAAAAGCAGAAGCCCACAAAAAAGCAATGCGTGTTCTGGTAAGACAACGTTACTGGCTGGTTTTCAGCACGGAGCATGTTACGGACACTAACGCTATGTCTTCACTGCAAAAAAAGGTGGGGGTTTTACAGTGAGAACTTCTGTGGGTTGTCTATCTCACTGTACTATCCTAGTGAGACAAGGTTCTATAGTTTTTACCATGATTTAGTTAGGCACGTTCACACCTAGGTACATGCAATAAAAACTGCCTGGCCCTTATCTCCACTAGGCGTTTACAGCAAGTCAACTATCTTGTAATTAAAAAAAAAAAAAAAACAACATTTAGGCAGGGGAGATTTAGCCTAAGTCGAAAAAAGGTGTTCTATGTTATCCTCCTTCTGATTGTCTTCAACTAGCTTTTTGCCTCCTACTGCCCAGAGGTTTTGCTCCCAAAGCTGTCCCTTACACAAGTTGTCACTATGAACATACCTATTTAGGGTACAAGCTGGATAGGGGACATCTAAGACAAAGTAAAGCTATTTGAAAATTCCATAAATCCTTCTTGAATTGCCATTTTAGTAGCCAGTCTGTGCTGGTAGACATACATAAGTGTCTTGAAGATAAACATCTACCTTCCGTGTGGCCTTAGCCTCTGTAAAATCCTCAAGCTATAGGGATCACATGAGAGTCTGAAATGATCCAACCAGTCTCAACTGGAGTATTTTATTTATCAAGTGCACAGCTACCCTCAAAACTCTTTCCCGCTCCGCATTGCTACCAGCAGCATTATGGCATATTGTTGCAGTGCAAGCCTCTCTTTGATGTGCTGCCATGTCAATCAATCATCATCTGTATTTACTTATGTTTTCTCACTTGTGGAAAAACAATCATAGAATATCAGGGTTGGAAGGGACCTCAGGAGGTCATCTAGTTCAACAATGTAGCCATAGGGTCTGATAGCCTTCAATTCCAAAAGATATATATGTAGCCTGGTTTCCTTTGGATTCCATAGGCCATGAACTTTCAAGAGACCCAAGTGAGCCACCAAACCCAGATCTGAAGCTTACGTTTCTATAACCAGGGAGAGAATTGGAGGAGAGAATGGCAACTCTTTGAGGACACTGTTGGGGACAGACCACCATACTAGTCTCTTGTACTTCTAGAAATTGTAAGGGTCTATTTAATCTAATACTGTCAAACTGAACTACTGCCATTCTAAGTTCAGCTCTCCTACTGGATACTTGGGCTTTTCCTATGCGTCACAGATGTTGTATACTTTAACTCTATTTCCTAATTTTCAGGGGGTCAAGTTTGTTTTATCTTAACTTATTATTTCCTGGAGTTTTTTGAGGTTTAAATATAGGCTCACTCAACATTCTGGAAGAGGACAAGGCATTACAGACAACCTTCACTGGACCGCTAACCCTACTGTAGATCTCAATGAGGCATAGCAGTTTTCAAGTCAATCTAAGTAACCACGTGCACTTTATCAAACTTAGAAAAATCAGCTGTTAAACAGTAAGCTAGTCACAGCCTTAATTCTAGTGGTGCTACTGCTCCATTACAATATAATTTTCTGCAGTAAGGAACTCAGATTGTGAAAAGTACATGGGAAAATAATAGACAAAAATTTTACTCATAAAAACAGCAATTCATTGTACTTCACAAAACTACTGCAAAAATACATTAATAATATGCTACCAAATTATTCCCTTTTTTCCTGTGGACAAAGCAGCTGTATAATATATGCAGTAGTCTTCCAATTCATTTGGATAAAATATATTAAGAAACAGATGCCAAGTTTGAGCAGCAAAGTAAAGTTGATCTACAGATACATGAATCACTCCATTAGATCCTCTAGAATACCCTTTTTTTCAAAGCTGGCCAAGTAAATAAGATGAATTGTTGCTATCACAAGTTATAGAAATAACACTTCGTTCCATTCTGGACTACCAGTTTTATAACAAATAGGATCACCTGACACCTTGATATCAAAACATTCATTTCCTACGCCAATATTATCATGAAAATTTCCAGTTGGAGTACACTTTAAGGTGCCATTCTTAAAAAGCTGGACTAACTGGCTAGACAAACTCTGCAAATCATCAGTAATAAAATGCAAAATTGCTTCATCACATGATGTTCACCAATAAACGTCAGTGTTAGCACACATAAAAATAGGACAGAAGCAAACTGTTAAATGAGGATAAGAATGAAGAGCTCTTCTTATCGGTTGATGATTTCATTGTTCTGTTGGAACATAGCTCGGTCATAAAATTAAAATGCTATTGAACAAACCCTTTAACACTGGCAGTGCAAAAACATTTTCTAATATTACTAATATACTCTATATTATTAAAACATAAAATATCTTTAAAATTCAATTTATTCATCACTGATTAGGCTATCTGGTCCCAATCCAGCAAAGTGTGTATTGACTTCATTGGGACTCTTCTAGTGCTTAAAATTAAGTATGTATATAAGCAATTGAAGCAACTGAACTTTTGTTTACATTTTTCTGGCCTCTCTCTCAGTTTGGATAATGAAAACCAATGAATTCAGCATCCCTTTTGTTTAAGACAGTTTCATATATAAGAGTGAAATTGTGAAAGACACAATGGGGAGTCAGGCCTAGAACTTTCACTGACTTTGACTTTCAATGTGGGTTGGGTGCCTACTTCCTCCCTCTTGTGTCTTTGAAAATCCACTGTAGGTCTTAGTGCTGCATTGTTTGGGTTTCAGATTCTCCAGGGGGCTTTTTATTTGCATAAAAGCTTTTGTTTTAAGTGGATGTTAAAATTATGTGGAAATACTTCTACTGGTTGTAGGTTTTATAAACCTTAGCATCTGGGAGGTCCAGGGAGGCGTCCCAATGTAAGTCCACAGCGGTATGTGTCTCTTGAAGTATTTGCAACAAGCCCAGGAAATGGGAAAGGGGGAAAATAGAGTTCACAGCAGGAGAGCCATGAGCAATAACTAGACTGCATTTAATTTATTATTCTTGCACTAAGAGGGTTCTTGACAGTTCTAATGTGAAATGGCCATGTGATTAATCACACTAAAGACTCTAGCATAAGAATACACAGCTGGATGAATGTAAAGACATAATTTATTCTCCTCTGAACAAATGTCATGCTTCTGTGTGTCATGGGGCTTGTGACAAGTATTGGCATGTTCACAGTACTAATATTAACAAGAATACTCTCCATATAAAAGTTTCTAATTATCTTCAACAGTAACTGATTGCTGCCAACAAAAATCTTTCAACTACTTTTAACAAAACACGCAATTCTACATAGATAGATTCATTAATATTTAAAGGCAAGATTTGCCTATTGGGTGCCTAAAATTAGATTCCTAAACTGAGCTGGGTGAAATATTGTGGACAAATTTTTTGGTGGTGCTTAGACACTATTCACAAAATATCTGGAGGAGGTTGTCCCCATTTCCTTTTATGCCAGTGGTTAGGGCATTCACTCAGGATGTAGGACATGCAGATTCAATTCCCCCCTCTATCTGCTGTGGAGCAGATATTTGAACTTGGGTCTCCTACTTTGCAGGAGAGTGCCATAACCACTGGGCTAGAGGATATTCTAAAGTAGGTCTCTCTCAATCTCTCCAACTGAAGCTGTTCCACTATGTAGAAATAGTCAAAGCAGGGACTTAAACTTGCAGCTCCCATCTTCCTGGTAAATGGCCTACCCACCAGACTATAGAGTCATTCTCACACGCTTTCTCTGGCCCAATGACTTGTCAAGTATTTTATATAAGTTTAGATCCCTTTTCTACACCAGGCTAAGGGGAGAACTGAAGTTGGGTCTCCCATGCCACAAGTGAGAGTCCTAGCCACTGGGCTGAAAGTTACAAGGCAAGCACCACCATCGCCTCCTCCTTGGATGAACAAAACATATTGTTTGATTCCCCCAATAAAAAACCCCAACACATTTTTGTTGATTGTTTTGATTTGCTAAAATTTTTCAGAATTTTCAGATTTGATTTGACCTGAACCAAATTTATTTTATTTTATTTTATTTTTGGAACTGCCAAGGTCTACTCCTAAGTCCATATTTGATTGCTTAAACACGTGACCTAATTTTCATAAGTACAGTCAGTGGCCCAACATTTTTGAAAATTAAGGCTCTTATCTAGGAATTTAAATGTGGACTTAAGAGCCAAACTAGGTACTCCTTTTTCAAAGTCTATGTTTAAAGCTTTAGGACTATTATGGGAATGAGGGAAGAACATTTTACAAGGGGAGGAAGTGTCCACGTAAGCTATAAATATAACTTAAGGAGACCCACATTTGCATTCATTGTGCACCCAAAATTCCCATTGACATCAATATAATTTTGGGATGCATAAGGTATTCATGATCAAGGCCAGAGGGATGTACTTTAATTAAGAACATAAGAATGGCCATACGGGGTCAGACCAATGGTCCATCTAGCCCAGTATCCTGTCTTCCAACAGTGGTCAATGCCAGGTGCATCAGAGGGAATGAACAGAACAGGTAATCATCAAGTGATCCATCCCCTGTTTCCCATTCCCAGCTTCTGGCAAACGGAGGCTAGGGACACTCTAGAGCATGGTTTTGCATCCCTACCCATCTGGCTAATAGCCATTGATGGACCTTTCCTCCATGAAATTCTGGGTAGCTTGAGTAGAATTAATTCTTATTTAGCTTGATATTTACAACAATTACTTTTTTAAAGTATTGTATTGGAAGTCAAAAAAATAATGTGCAGAAAAGAAGAAAAGAGAAAGTAGTTTTAGTATCTCCATCTGGACAAGAGATTTGATGTGGAAACATGCCCAGTGAAAAAACATATCCAGATGTACAATCAGTGAAGGTCAGTAGCTCCTGTCAGAGAATGCTGTCAATAATTTCCAATGGGAAATGCAGAAGCAAATCAGATTCTTCCTCTTCATCCTCTAAATACCACTGGACACATTTTCAAAAGTGTAATTTTTTCCACATGAAAATAGCATTCCCCTGGTCAGCCATCTAACTACCCAATTTGTGTGTTCAAATTCTTTTTTTTTTTTTTTTTTTTTTTGAGGTGTTCAAAGTTAGGTATTCAAAAAATTGCTAATTCAAATTTGGGCGTACAAATCTAGAGGTCAGGTTAAAGTCACTAAAAATTTGGTTCCAGGATACAGTTAATACTAACTTAACTAAAAAACATTGGTTCCTTAGACTAAGTTCTAGAGCTGGTCAGAATTTTTTCATCAAAACATTTAAAAAAAAAACAAATGCTGTTGTCATCAAAATAAAAGCCTTTTGAAAAAAATTCCTGCCAAGAAAAAACAGTTATTTTGAAATGAAACAATCATGTAAGAACATTTTCATTTCAGTGAATTTTGAAATTTCATTTTGGAATGAAAATTTGTTTCAGAATGTCAATTTCATTTAGGAATTTTGAAATTTCAAATTTTATTTTGTTTTGTGGATTTTTCATCGTTACTGTATTTTTATTATTTTTACATTATTTCATGACATGTCAATATGACAATAGTTGAAATTGTATTTTATTTTTGAAATCATTAAGGGCACCTGCTATTTCATAATGATTGAAATATCTTATCTTCTTTTCTACACCAAAGTGTATCCTGTTTGAGTGTCAGCTGTCATTTCATAAAGAAGACACTTTGATGTCAGCTACATTGTGTTACATTATGACAGTGCATAACAGGCACTACTACTGACAAGTCATGAAATAATATCAAAATAATACAAATATGAAAATGGAGGGGGAGAGGAAACAAAAAATAAAATTAAATACAAACCAATTTTTTTAAAAAACTGCATCATGGGAAATTTCTAAAATATTTGGTTTTGTTCCAATTTTCAACATGGAAATTCCAAGTTGTGACTAGCTCTACTAAGTCCATCCTGCAAGAAGGGAAGACTTGGCAGTAGAATGAGGGGCAATAGGAGAGACCTTGTCAAACCCACAGGAACCAGATCTTGGTGAACATTTTGCCACAGCAGTCCCCCAGTTCTCCATGGATCTTTCCAAGGTAAATTTTCCTTTCAGAAGGCCCCAGTATTCTCCAGGAAGGATAGTTTAGAAGCAGCAGCCCCAGGATGCAGGGAGCTAGTTTAGCTTTCCTGACCCTTCATCCACCACAAAGGCAGGACTTTCAGGGCTCATAGCTCCACTACACCTCGCTCAACAGTACCAGGGACAGCTCCTTTACATGCTCACTTGTGTTGGTCTTTCATTAGACTATGAATCTTCAGGGCAGGGACCTATATGTTTACACAGTGGGAACCCAAACTTAACTGGGTATTATGATAATATAAATAATATATAAAACAAAAGAACAGCAATTATGTAGCTTTTTCCTGACAATTGAGTTAACAAAATTATAATGGACAAATCATTGACAAAAAGAACAGGAGTACTTGTGGCACCTTAGAGACTGATTCCTGTTCTTTTTGTGGATACAGACTAACACGGCTGCTACTCTGAAAAAAATCACTGACTGTTGCTATCATGCACTGGACTACACATATGTAAATTGGGCTATACAAAGATAATGTGATTGTTGTCCCATCAATCTTGCAGTCCAAGGGCCAGATCCTGATCGCATTGACTTTACAAGACTCCTTATATGTACCTTATAGCAGAAATTGTCTCCAAATCAGATACAGATAACATAGTCCAGACATATGAGGCACACTGGTGGCATAGAGGGTCTTGTCTCTAAGTAGTCAATTTCAGTTTCCTTAAACCAGGGGTCAGATTGTGCTGGGGAGAAGTTAGTGGTATTTTTCAAAGCTCTATCCACAAAATAAGTTCCACCCACTTATCACCAAAATGAGACACTGCTCACAGACTGTGCAGATGTTCACAACACAATTGTGCAGCTCTTTGAGCTCCACTAGGCTCCTGGAGCCTGGTTCCCTTGATGCAGCTTGCGCAACATGCATGTAGGCTCTGCTAGGCTCCCTGGGCTTGGTTTCCTATTGACTGTAAAAAATAAGTGGTGGCATCTCCCACCCACTTGTGGCACCAAAACGAGACTTCCCTCACAGTAATTCACACAGATCCGTGACCCTTTGTCTTCTCTCTTACATGAGGAATGGAACAATTAACAATGCTGACATTAAAATTAGTATCACTGGCCATCTGAGTTAACCCCTCACTGAGATGATGAATGTTGTTCCAGGTTATCTGCAGGCTCATATATACAAACATACATACATTTTTTAGGTTTTCTATCTATTGCAACCACAACAGATAGAGACTGACTTTTTTATTTTTAAATGACAGTTGAGATTCTGGAGCACAGGGTCATGGCTTCAGAGAAGTGATAGTACAGAGTGCAGCTGTGTACCAGCTGTTTCTGAGTCCTGCCTTAAATATTGTATTATATTGTCTATTTTGTGGATTGTCACAAAGGCTTTATGGAAGGTATAAGTTTTCAAGGAGAGATACAAATGAAGAAAGGGAAGGGTGTTTTAAAGGAATGGAGTGACACAGAAATAGATGTGAAGATGAGAAAGGGAGAAGACTATACGGGGCAGAGAGGAGAGAAGATTTAGAGGAACAGATGTGGGGGAAGAGTAGGAGGAAAATACAGCAGAGATGAATGGGTTGCAATAACTTTAAACTGAGTTGATAGGGTTCTTCATATATTTATCATCAGTTTATACATTAACATTTTTCCCTCTGGTTTATTGCTTATTTTTCACTGTTCTATTTTAACCTGATAAACGTTTTAACCAAGTCAATGGGCACATGATGGGAACCTTATATTCACTATTAGGTAAAGATTCAAAATCAAAAATTATTTGAAGATACTATTGGTACAAAAGGTTTAGTCTAGAACATAAACTGTATTTAAATAGCACATTCAATCTCTTTTGTTCCTACACTATCCAAAAATAAAAACAAACCAATTCATTTAATCCTACTTATTTAATACAATCTGCATTAGTCAATTATCTGAACATTTCAATAAACTGGTTTCACATCTAAATTATCTTAAGATAGATGTGGGTTTGATTTACTTGCTTCTCAATCAAAATGTTAATTTAAAAATTCAGAAGCATTCATTTTAATTAACTATAACATAATTATTTACAATAAATTACTCTAAGTTACTGTCTCTCTCTCTTTCACACAAACAGTATTCCATTAAAAAATTTCAGACCAGTATTGGTCAGTACCAGATATTTCAGGGAAAGGTGCAAGAAACTACTGCAGGCAGTAATGTTAAATCTACCCACAGGAAAAGTTTCTAACTTCCATTAAATAGAGGTTGTCTTATGGCCTGAAGCTCAATTGTATCTATCCCTTCCAAAACTTTTTTATAACTACTTCTCAAATAAAATCATAATACAATTTTTCACAACTTCAGATATACCTAAGTTTTGCTACTATGGTTTGCTGCTCTCAGTATGCCAGACAAAACAGAATCTGTAAATATTGTTTATACATACAAGATTTCACTAGGACTAATTAACCTTTACACTATGGTCCCTCACATCTTAGGGCTGGTCTACACTGCAATAAAAAGTCAGCTGACTCAGGCTCATGGGGTTATAAAACTGCAGTGTAGAGGCTCAGGCTCGGAGACCCTGCAACAGAGGGAGTTTGAGACATCAGTTAAAGTGCCACCATTAAAAAGAAGTTATGAACATGATGTGAAGAGAGGTACAATCAGTCTGTCAAAACCATTACTCCTGAAAAAATTGTAAAAAGAAAGCCGCCTTCTTTTTTTATAAACAAGCACAATTTTGTGGGTGGCAGATATTTAAGTTTTAAAGTTAAAGTTAAAAAAAAAATGTAGCTTTATCCTGCCTGTGTGTGTCTTTGGCAGACAGGAGCGGAATGTTACTACTACTAACAAACGTAAGCAATAGGACATGACAGGCCATGTATCATACTGGAATACTGCTACACTTCTGGTGTGTTGGACATAAGGTCAAAGGCAGTGGCGATATCCCATCCCAAAACACACACAGCCTGGAATGTCTGTATTGTGATTATACAATGCTTTCAAAATATAATGGCTACTCCCATCCATGTATTGTTCATGGACATAGAACCTAGGGTTGCCAATTTTCTAATCACACAAAACCGAACACTCTTGCCCCATCCCCTGCCCCGCCCTGAGGCCCAGCCCCTGCCCTGCCCCTTCTTCAAGGCCTCACCCCTCACTCACTCCATCCCCCCACCCCCACTCATTTTCACCAGGATTGGGGAGGGGATTGGGGTGTGGAAGGGGGTGAAGGCTCCAGCTGGGGATGTGGGCTCTGGGGTGGGGCCAGAGATGAGGGGCTTGGGGTGCAGGATGGGGTTCCAAACTGGGGCAGGAGTTTGTGGTACAGGAGGGGGTTTGGGGTGCCGGCTCCGGCCAGGTGGCGCTTACTCCAGGAGGCTCCCAGAAGTGGCTGGCATATTCAACTCCTAGATGGAGGGGCCGGGGGCTCTGTGAGCTATCTCCCCCCACTGCTCCCATTGGCTGCAGTTTTCATTGGCAGGGTCAGCACACGGAGCCCCAGTGGCCACCTCTGCGGCTAGGAACCGGACATGCCAGTCGCTTCTGGGAGTCGCAGGGAGCTTACCTTAACCCTGCGCCACCACTGACCGGACTTTTAGCAAACATTTAGTAGTACTAACGGGATCTGCCATGGTCCCTTTTCAACAAGTTGTTCCGGTCGGAAACCAGACACCTGGCAACCCTACATAGGACCTTCACTGTTAGAAACCAGATCCATGGGCCCACAAAAGTTAATGGAAAGACTCACACAAACATTAGTGAGCTTTGAGGCCCCCAAAGCACAGGCCTGTACAACTTGAGCAAAGGAAGGTTCTACTATTAGGAGGTTCTACTAGCAGGCTTTTATCCTGTGTATAGACCAGCCACTAAAAGAGGACATCACACCCGTAGCCAACAGGCTACATTTAAAAAAAATGAATAAAATCTATCATTATGTCACTAAAGGAGATTTATAATTAAAATAACCAAAAATAAACTGAAAATGAAAACAAAATATAAATCCTACTCCTTTAAGCAGCCTGAATTTAACTTTTCCCCCCCAGGTTTCCTTGCTTCTCTGGAAGATAATGGCCTTATCTATATCCTCCACCTGCCTGCAGTGTCATCTGCACTCATTCTGCCCTTCCTTCCCTTCTCCTCCTCTTCATCTCCTTCATCACCACCAGATGATGAGTTTCCCTTGTAGATGAAAGTGGACTTTTAAAAAAAGAAGAACTTGCCTTTAATATTTAAAAAGCTGAATCAAAAGTTGCATAGTACTTCTCGTTACGCTTTTAAAAATAGACTCTTAATAGGAAAATCCAGACTATCCAAGAGTGAAGTGCCCCTTGGAGGCATTTGAAATGGTGGGCAGCTTCTAATCTCAATTCTGGGAAATGATGCAAACATGGTTTCCCTGGATAGCACAGACAACACTTTAGCAGAGAGCAAGATCATTTAGCACTGCAACTCTGGTGTGGCCCCATTCTGTCTGTTACATACAAAGTTAAATTGCAACATGGCAGGGTAACTTCTGACTCATCTTTTTAAAATGGCAAACAACACTTAGCTCTAGGCCTCTCAGCTGTGAAGAACAGCAGGGATAGCCACAGAAGGAGTGGATGTGGTGGAAATGCTTACTATCTTCTTGGAAAGCAAGTTGGGAAGGAAGAGAACTTCCTTGCTCTTATAAAAACTATTAACTAGAGGTGACTGAGGCATCTGCACAAAAGTAGAAACAAAGAAGCTTCCAGCCAATTCTGTACTTTACACATATTACAGAACTCAAGATCTTTAGCAAAATAAATTACAGCCAATTTTTTTTCCTCCTTTGTGTGCGCTAGTCCCTCTAATCTGATTGGAAGTTGTACATGGGTATCATAGGGCAGAGTCTGGGCTGATTGAATAAAAGCAAGTAAGTGCAGCCAGGGTATTCTGGAATTAATCTGAATACCTGAGCAAAATGTACCCTTACACTGTATATTTCCTATCTTTTATAACTCTATTTGGTTTCATATTGTGTGTTTCATGATGTTTTAACATTCTATATTTAAGGTATGCCACTGGCGTAGCCATCTGGCATATGGCTAGGCACATCTTTTGTTTGCTTGGTTGTTTAGAATTTGTACATATCTAAAGTAATAAGCAATTGTCCCTGCTTATCAATTTTCTATTTTCCCTGTTTGTGTAATACCTGGCCTTGCTGACCATAGCATGGCACATTGGCTAGCTGGACATACCCTTGAAAAACACAGACCGTTTCCTCTAGGATGTGCTGGGTTGGTTGAGGTAGTAACTTGTTCCCATTCCCAGCACTGGGGAGAGATTCACCCATGCTGTTCACTTCAGGGGAGAAAGGGCAGTCGGGATTCTGTAAGTTCTCTTCCCCAGACCCACAGCTGTGCAACACCAGCACAAGGTTTCCCATAAATGTTTCTCCAATTCTAGCTTGGCAATGAGAAAACAGGAAGGGTGTTGACAATCAGTGAATTGTAGAATTCAAGGGCAATGGAAGATTCCAACCAATGCTTATGTGATAACAGTAAGCCTTTCATTCAGTGTTAGGCAATGAAACAAAAATGCTGGACCACAATGACAGCACAGAAACACACACACATACTCTTGATACCTGCTCATACCACTGAACCATTAACATTACGGATTCTAGAAACTCACTTACCCTGGCATTGATGGATTATCTGGAAAAATAATGTACTGACCTCTTTTAGCTGTAAAAAAATAGCATCTCTGATTTAACAGACTAGGTTTTTTTCTTTTTTTAATTTCTCAACTACAAGCCTGACAAGCACATCAGCATAATGATAAACATGACCTTTACTTCTTGCTTTTCAGCATTTAACAAAAGCATATTTACTTCAGCTCTAAAGCAGACATCACCACAGAGACCAGGATAACACCTGCCTTCATGCAGCAGGAGTTTAATCAAATATAAAATATTCCTTTTCTCGGTCAATGTATTCCCTAACAATGGATAACTAGACATGCTCTAGTTGTAGGGCATTGCACTGCACTATAAAATTATGCAAATTCATATGCAATACTGTCCCAAATAGCTTTACTTGATCATGTGGAAGCAACACTCAGTGTAGTCTTCATATATATATATGAAGTTTTGCAGACTTGAAGAAGTTACTGGAAAGGTGAATATTGTTTCTCAATCAGTTACAAATGAGCTATGTGGTCAAGGCTTAAATCTGAAACATCATAGTCAGATTCATTGGTGTTGGAAAAGACTTATATTAGATTCCATCCCTCTGCCAATGAAGAGCTGTTCCCTGCAGAATATTTTCTAGTGCTTCATCCAGTCTAGTTCTTTGATGACTCGAGTAACTACTGTGTTTAGAGAGAGACTGACGATTTTGAAGAAGCACTGCCTTGAGAACTTTGAAAAACATTCTGTGGAGCAACCATTCTGCTTTACAAATATTTTATTTTGTCATAATTCACCCCCACCTGCTATACAAATCTTAGTCTTGGGAGATCCTTCAAAAATCTCTCCATAGAAAGATGACTTTATTCATTTCAAAACATTTCCCAAAAGTCTGACATCCATGTTTTATAAAGCTGGGAACTAACTTCTAAACTAATGCTAGAGATTTCACATTGGCACAGAAAGCATCTCCTGAGAATCACCTAATACCATCATGTGCAGTACTTAAAGACAATCTCTCTCACTCTGGATGGTTTTAGATAAAACAAAAATATGCATAAATTATCTGCTGAGGATAACTTTAGAACAATAATTTAAGAACTGTTTGGATACCTTGCACAAAAGCATTCAGTCTATGAAAAATAGTCTCCCTTCAGTACTGCAACATTCATTTATATGAAATCAGCAGCATCAGATCAGGATTTACAGTACATAGTAAAGCAGAGAAAAGAGTGGTTTCTCCTTCAGAGGTGTTGATTTTACCCACATCTTTAGGGTTGGAGAATGTAAGTGAGATTATTTATATTAGTAGCTAAAAACCCATGTCCGGGGCCGTCCTTAGGAGGGTGCAGGGCCCGGGACAGATCAGCCTCCCCACTAGTCTCCTCGCCATCCATCCACCCAGCCTCCGCTCGCCTCCTCAAACCCCTGCCCCCACCGATCACCACTCTCCTCCTCACTGTCCGCCCACCCACCTGCCACTCACCTTCTCACCCATCTGCCGCTCACCTCCCCGTTCACCTCCTCACCCCACTCGCCTGCCCACCTCCCGCCTCACCTGAATATTAAGACAAATAGCATCCCTATTGTACAACAGTCGGGACGCAGGACAAATGGCTAAATATCAGGACAGTCCCGATTTTATGGAAACGTGGGGCCCCCCAAAGCATAGGGCCCGGGGCGGTCACCCCGATTTGTCCTACCCAAGGGACAGCTCTGCCCATGTCACACAGGTGTGGCAGCTGGGCCAAGTAAATCCACCATCTGTGCAGTGTCCCTTCTACAACCAATGAAACTGTTGCATTAAATTAGCTGACGAGTATGGGTGGTGATTGGTTGAGTTACCTCTGATATCACAATATTCTAGGCCTCTTGGCATAAAGTCACAATGGCTGAGAATTTAAAAATTGGACAGTAACAAACCACAAATCCCAGTGATGATTGCACCTGGTGATATTACAAACAAAAAGAGTTCTCAACTGTGCTTGTAACGGTTTCTATTGCTTCACACTGACTCAACAGATGTTCTAGGCTTAGAGGGACACAGTGACAATCCTGGAATCTTATTATATAGAGTCTGCGGCTCCTCTGATAAAAGGACAATAATTGCAATACCTATATCAACAAGTGGCAAACTAGCACAGAAATCATCCCATTATAAGATGCATTTGATTTAGTACACATGTGCAGTAAGTGTCGTGTTTTGACATTTGTCTATATGACATAACTCTCAAGATATTTCACAGTTCAACACAGAGAAACCACAGAACAAGAGAGGGCCAATGCTGTAATAGCTAAAGAACAGCAAGTTAGGAATTAGGTGCATGAGAAACTTTATATAACTTTGAGTAAGAGTTTGAGTAGTGCTTGCCCACACTACTCAAAATCTCACTGGCTACCACTATCACTGTCTCCTATTGAAATAACATGAAGATGGAAAAATACTTATTAGGTCATCATGTTCTATTTCCTACCTTCTTGATTGCCCTGTCCTCCCTAAATTTAAATAACTCAATTAAGAGGACTTCTACACATCCCATTGGACACTACCTTACACTCTAAAAGACCTAAGCCAAGATTCACCCTGGGGACTGCATCTGCTTGTACTGCATAGATCCTGCTGGCAAGAACTCCATGGTGTAGGGTAGAAGGCCGCAGCACAAGAAACTGATCATAACCTCTGTTGGGAGCTACAGAAGGCCTGTACATCCCAAAAAGCGAGTAGTGCTGGCAGGAATGGGGTAGGGCTGGGACAGCAAAGGAATGCAGGGATTCAATTCATCCCCCCAGTGGCTTCCTTTAGCATGTCACCTGTGAACCCTCACCTCAGATAATTTTTAAAAAGTTACCCTCTTAAGAGAAAAACCAAGAGAGGGGTCCTATGGACATAACACTGCCTGGCAGCTCTCAGGATGAACTCCCCACCTCCAGGATAAATGGGAACATGGAGGTCTAATGTATCTATGCCAGACTGCATGAAACTAGCTCCTTAATGGTCTTGAAAGATCCCCAGATATTCACCCCTAATTCTCCTCTGCTTTCAAATTGTCTTTGCTACTCTCCAGCTCAAATTCTCCTTTTGCCACTTCCTTTCCAACATGTGAAATAAACTAGAAATTATTGGCATGTATACACTGATAAATACATCACTTTTCAAGTATTATGCTAATGATAAGATTGCTACAGAAACTTTTATGTGACTGCTTTATGAGGAAAAGTATAGTTCAAGATACCTTGAAAACCTATAAAAGAACAGGCAGTGTGCATAAGAGCATGATGGCACAAACAACAATATAGTGACCAGTACCTGTCACTGACAAAAAGTTTTTCTGGAAATCATTAGTGTTCAAAATGATGCTGTCAAGATATTATTAGATATTGACTTCGCTGGAAGATAATATTTAGGAAGGATGACTGAGAATGTGTTATGGTCAATGTGACAAAAATCTTATTTTGCTTTACTGCACTCCTAGCTGTTCACTGATTGATTTTGTAAGTCATATTAAATTACTTTAAATTGGTCATGACTTATCTCATGGAAAGCTTTGAATCTGATTCTTAACATAGTCCTTAACAACAGTGGTCACCAAGATAATCTCTACATTTAGTATAGATTATAACTAAGTTAGTTTATAACTAAGCTAGTCTTTCTGATACTTGATGCTTGGAATGACACACTTCCACTCATATTTGACACAACTAACATGTTTAAATATAAGTTATATAAAGTATTTATCCACTTATATTCCTACTAACAATAAAAAGGAAGTACTGAACAATTATGGTTACTAATGATCTCAGTGGAGTCTAGCACTCACTCGGGCCCTTCTAGAGGCAGCCAAGATATCCGACTGTAAATTGATGGCATTTTTGTGTGTGAAAAAGCCATTTGAGGTTCTACTGGGAGATGGTTTGCATGTATTCATTATTTTATTTTCTCTCTCTCTCTGCATCCTGTGCATTTACACTAATGGTAAATGGTAACATCTAAACATGTAGAGGGATACAAGAAATTGTCCCAACTTTTTTTTAATTCTCTAAAAAAAATCCTAAAATAGATTTCTGTATCATATTATAAAGTGAACATGATGGTGTGGTGGGGTATAAAGTTTTACTGGCATCAGAGTCCTGTATTCATGGTTTTGCCACTCATGAGTAATCCAAGCCTTCCAAATTCACATCAACAAAGCCTTTATGCAACTCCACCATGTATTCCATATATACAGATTATATTATTTACAATCACTTTTTAAACTCATGTAAAGAATCCTCAGAAACTTCTACATAATCACCAATAACGTCTCAACTTTATTAATTATTCAGAAGTATCTATGAATTTCTTCAGAAAATATTTTTACCTGTAGGTAGCACTCTGCAATCCACACTACATTAATTAGTTGCATATGCCACATGATATTATTATTTCTGTTTTTTTTTATCATTAGATAAACTTACCTAATTAAGTAAAACCGTACAAAATGTGAATTAAATATTTTACAAGCAAATATGTACCTTGAAAAGTGCTTCTGGTGATTTTTTTGGCAAATATTCAGACACATACAAGTTTAAATGTGTAGAGAGGATGATCACAAGACAGTCAGAAATATGATCAAATCAAAATTATTTTTCAATTTGAACAAATATTTATAGTACATTTTTCCCTGCTATTCACCCAGATATATAATCCACTGTTTTATGCCTTAATCCTCCATTTCACTATATTCGGGCATACCAATGTACTTGTGCAGAAGTCCACTGGGAAGTATTTAGGCCCCAATCCTGCAAATACTCATGCACATTCTTAGCTTTATTACCACTATCTATTGACTTCACTGAGGGCTGGCCTACACTAGAAAGTTGGGTCAATCCAGGTACATCAGGGGTGTAAAAAAAAAAATCACACTCATGAGAGAAGAAGTTAAGCCAAACCAAGCGCTGGTGTAGACAGCACTAGGACAACAGAAGAATTCATCCATCAACCTAGCTGCTGCTTCTTGGGGAGGTGGATTTACTACAGTAATGGAAGAACTCCTTCAGTCACTATAGTTAAGCCTCTACACTGAATCACGATAGCGGCACGGCTTCAGCTGATACATTTTTAGTGTAGACATACCCTGGGATTACTCATAGAAATAAAATTAAGCATATTTGTAAATGGTTGCAGGATCTGGGGCTTTGTGTGGATTTTATCCCAACTTTGAATTATTTTGTAATGTGCTTTTCAATGTAATTGTTCATGTACTAAGATACATGAATTATATACCGCATGAAAGGTAAAACAAAAACTATTTTTAACAACTAACTCACAGCAATTAATCCTATTTATTCTTTTAAAGCAGAGTATGATTCAAAACTCGCTCTTTCATTTTCACATAATTTAATTGGCAAATGAATTTGCTAATCCAATCAAGGACACATCACAATTAAAAAAAAGCAATTAGTTCAGTTTCCACAAACCCAACAATGTTTTTCCAAAGTACTGGTCATAATTAGAAGACAAGAAAAGCTTTACACATGCTAAACTCCATCAAAAATTACACCTAATGTAGACCAATCCTATTTCAAGTTGGAAAAGGAAAAATTCTTCAAACTGAAATGCTCAAAAATACTAAATTGTTCTGCTTTTTTTTTTTTTTGCTTAAAAACAAAGCAACAAATGTCATTAATTTGCCTTTTCCTCCTTGTTGTTGCTGTGCCTTACAAAAATGAAACCAAAGAAGCACACTAAAAAGAAAATAAACCACTCCCTACTGCAAGAATTTTCATTGTTTTTGGTGGGGAGGATGTTTAGGGTGGGATTTTCAAAAGTGATGCTGCCACTGAGGTCAATGGTAAAACTGCCACCAACGTCAACTGCAGCAGAATTAGGTAACTGTTGAGTGCTTTTGAAAATCTCTCATTTATTTTTCCAATAGTCACCAGTAACAATTGACACCCTTCCCAGCAATCTCAGCAGAGAACATAATACTTCAAGAAGCACAAAGGCTGAACTACCTTCTCATCTCAGTGAGCTGAAAGTTTCTATGCTTGGTCTCATCCTAAAAGTGAATGCGACTGGAAAATCCAAATGAAGTTAGCTGAATAATTGAATTCCTTAAACATGGTAATAGTGGAAAAATTCTTAAGCGCCAAATTCCTTTCTGCTAGCAGCATCTCCCATAATTCTGATCCTCTGCACTCTGAAGCGTCCCGAGAATAGGATTACCAATTTTGATTGGACATATTCCTGGAGGTTTCATCACATGACATCATCTTTAATTAAAGATTAATCTTTAATTCCTGGAGACTCCAGGACAATCCTGGAAGCATGGCAAACCTGCCTGGGAACCAGTACAGTTCTAGATTTTTCCTTCTGGAGCTGCATAGCTGCACAAAACTATCAAAAGCCACAAGTGAAATGATTGTTTCACTTAGGGTGACCAGGTGTCTGGTTTTCGATTGGAATACCTGGTTGGAAAGGGACTCTGGCAGCTCTGGTCAGCACTGCTGACCAGGCCATTAAAAGTCTGGGTGGCAGCGCTAAGACAGGCTAGTCCCTACCAGTCCTGGGGCACTATGCTGCGCCCCAGAAGTGGCCTGCAAGTCCGGCTCCTAGGCAGGGGGCCACGGGGCTCCATGCTCTGCCCCCACCCTGAGCACCGGCTCCACACTCCTATTGGCCAGGAACTCCTACCCCCCCTGCCTAGGACCGAGACCTGCTGGCTGCTTCCGGGGCATGCACTGCATGATGCCAGGAGAGGCAGGTAGCCTGCCTTAGCCCCCCGTGCTGCTGACTGGGAGCCACCCAAGGTAAGCCCATGCTCCAACCCCGAACCCCAACCCCCTCCTGCACACCAAACCCTCATCCTCAGCGCCACCCCAGAGTCCGCACCTCCAGCCCAGAGCCCTCACCCCCCCCCCGCACCACAACCCCCTGCCTCAACCCGCAGCCCCCTCCCACACTCCAAATCCCTCGCCCACCCCCAGCCTGGAGCCCCCTCCTGCAACCTGAACCCCTCATCCCCATCCCCACCTCAGAGCCTGCACCCTTAGTTAGAGCCCTCACCCCTCCCACACCCCAGCTCCCTGCCCCAGCCCAGAGGCCCATCCCACACCCTGAACCCCTCATTTCTGGCCCCACCCCAGAGCCCACACCCCTAGTTAGAGCCCTCACCCGTCCCACACCACGTGAAAATGAGTGAGGGTGGGGCAGAGCGAGTCACCAAGGGAGGGGAAATGTAGTAAGCAGGGGGCGGGGCCTCTGGGAAAAGGCAGGGCAGAGGCAGGGCCTCGGGGAAGGTGCAGGGATAGGGTGTTCGGTTTTGTGCGACTAGAAAGTTGGCAACCCTAGTTTCACTGTAAGATTCCTCGGTGAATGTCTCCATCACCAAAACCAGTACAACTGGGTAGTCTGCACTCTTGATAGGCCCAATACTAGAACAGCAGTGGTGTGGCATGACAGACTAGGGTGACAGATGTCCCGATTTTATAGGGACAGTCCCGATTTTTGGGTCTTTTTCTTATATAGGCTCCTATTACCCCCCACTCCTCCTGATTTTTCACACTTGCTGTCTGGTCACCCTATGACAGACTGAGTTTGAGGAGCAAGGAACTATTTTGGCAGACAGCACTTTTACAAAGTATTAGTAATAAAAGAGTCTGGGAACTTAGGCTAAATGAACTGGAAGAAACAGGATTGCTGCTCTCTTACAGATAATCAAGTAAGGAGATTTATGTGGCTTTGCACAGCTCAATATTTTACACAAACAATTTTAATGTGTTGTGGAAATAGGATGCACAGGGAGTAGCATTAAGATATCACATTTGTCCTCCTACATGTGAATGACAATCATCACCGAAGGCATCACAGTCTGTATGGGTCACTGCTCTCCAGCAAGGATAAATGGGATATCCTACTGTAACCACTTTTATTATAAAGTACACCCCTCAGGGATAAATCCTACTAATAAAACAATTTGTTTCTGAAACTATTAGTATAAACTAATATTTTTCAAATATCTTCAAATTATTGTTACTCCCAGTGAAGCTAAAGAATATTAATTTAGCATTCTAGATGCCATAATGAGGGATAACAATAATAGAGGGATAACAAAACATGCCAAAAATATAGTGAGTACTTCTATGTTTTTACCGACTTAATTTTACCATGAATTCTAAATTAGGCCCCAGGAGCTCATGCCAGTCCCTCCCTACAGGCTCTCTTCTTCAAATGCAAAATCATTGTTATCCATATAATTACTTAATTGTATAAAGTTATTCTATTTATTCTTCTCACCCAATCTATTCTCCACAGTACCAAATTCCCAGTCACCAACTATCTGACTGAAATAAAATTAGTACATTTTGCCACTTTCTTTTTCTATGAAACAGCTTGATCACTCATCTGTGATTTCTTGATTACATCTTTCAGCAATGGTGGTGTTTTGCTACAGGGCCAAACAAAATTGCTCTTAGCTCCAGAAATACTATGCTCATTAGGTTTTCAGATTTTTACCATTCACCTTGTACAGAGGACACCCCTCTGCATTCTGATCTATCTGCTTTCCATCCCATCACATCTGTATGTATATTAACTGTTGTAATGTTTATCCTTGTGGCCATCCACACACCACTCATATAATACTTTGCACAAAACTTTAATATATTTTTTCTGTCTTCGTCCTATGGTGACATGTTTATGGAAAAATGCAAGCAATTACATCTGGGGCAAATACATACTAAGACTGAGGGTTAAAAGTGTATAGGAAATTAGGCATGAGTTTGAAATGGTAAAGGCTTGCAGAAAAAGCCAGAGTAATTTAGATATTTGTAAGCAAAGATATCAGGTCAAGAACAAAGGAAAAATATAGACACTCTCTCTTTACATCGCTGTAGTGAGACTGCACCTGGAATATTACATTAATTCCTGGGCTCCATATTACCCAAATGATACTACCAAATTGGAGGAAGTTCAAAGAGAAACAAACTGAAACAAGAGAGATTTGCTCAGGAGGAAACATTAAAAAGGAAATAAGTATTGCTTGGCTAAACAATTTCTAAGGGTTGGGTATAATGTACATGTGCTGAGTTCCCTTCCCATCTTCAGCAGAGTACAACATGCTGAGTCAGTGTCCAAACTCATTCCCCCTATTAATCCCCTTCAGCTAATTAGCTTCATTAATAACTTAAAAAAATAATACAATTGAAACCTCAGCCAAAGCTTCCTTCCTGAACTTGGCTGTTCTATCTTAGCTCCTTCTCTCTTGAGAGATTCTCCCATGCTCATACATCCAAGTTGGATTTAATGAGCCACAGTGACTCAGCAGGAATCATTCAGTATTTACCTGCAGATTTTAGACACCTGTTAACAAGGATGTTTAACAGCAAAGTCCTGCCAGCCTGTTAAACAGGCCACAATAACAGTCTACACATCTAGGAAGTGCATTAGATCCATGGAGAAGTAGAGTTATTTAGTATTCTATTCCTAGATTTTTAAGGTCAGATGGGACCATTCTGATATACTGATGTAACTAGGAGTAATGGGATATAATGAAGAATTACCAGGAAAAGCTTCCTACTCTAAAATGTCTTCCAAGGAATTGGTGAAGTTTGTTCACTAGGGACTATAAATTTAGACTGGATAAAACACTAGAAAATATCTCTCAGTGCCCAGTTCTGTATTTGCAGGAAAATGAACTATATCTCTAATGGTATGAAAGGTATCTGGAATAGTCTAACACTGAGTCTTACAGATGTGAAGTGTATCATACAGAAAAATCAATCTTCAGCATCAGATCAGTAGATAGTGTAAATCAACCTAGTTCCAACTGAAGTCAATGAAGCTATGGCAATTTATACTAGCTGATGATTTGGCCCACAAACTTGAGCAACCAAACAAAATTCATGGTTAATAGCTTCTGGAAGTATTTATTTTACTTCTGTCTGACAAGCTTCCTTCTGAATAGCACATGTAGTTATTCATGCATTCCTCCTCCTTGCCACTAACCTGCACTTAAACATTGGGAAGGGGGGGTTACCAGAGGCTATGATCCTACAGAAATACAAAAAGTGGAGACCAGAAGCCAGATTCTTAGCTGTAAATTAATTCCTCATCTGTAACAGTCTTGCCATTCCTTCTGAAAATACAGTTCCAATAAAAAACTCTGAGCCAAATTCCACTCTCAGTTACACCAATGCAACTCTGGAGTAACTCCACTGACGTGAATCTGTGTTTACACTGGTATAAGTGAGAGTAGCATTTTTCCCTCTGAGGACTTGTCTAGATGAACATTTAGTGCACATGTAAATCTACCACGTAGTAGCCTGCTACACACACTAGTTTAGGTGGACTGTGCTGCCACACACTAAAAGTTTCCTAGTGCACTTTGTCCTACTCCTGTTTCAAAGCCAGGTAGATCAAAGCACACTAGGGAACTTTTAGTGTGTGGCAGCAGGGTCCACACAGACAATTAGTGTGCAGTATGCTAGGGCAAGGTAGATTTATACCCCAGCTTGCCGTGCTCTAACTATTCATCTAGACAAGCTCTGAGACACAGCTGCAGCAGTGGCAGCTAGACTCTGGGTGCATCCTGACAACACCTGTATCCTACCACTCATGGGAAGAGTGATTCAACCTCACCTTGAGGGTTTCTCTTTGAGTTTGAAATGTTATAATTAGTAGGGCTGGTCAAAAATTTTGCACCAAAACTGTTTTTCAATAGAAAATTTAGTGTATGGGTAAATTAAATTTCCCATGACAAATGTATGCTTTCCAGGTAAAATTTTGACTTTTTGTTGAAAAACGGAACATCTGAAAACTTTTCAGTTTTCAGCTACAAAATTGTCACTTGGAAAAGGTGCCTCATGGAGACTGTAGTTCAGGAGCTTCATGCCCCCATTTTGCTCTCTGGTCCAGTATCCTCAGCTGGACTACACCTCCTCTGGATGGACTCTCATGAAGTGCCATGGTGGCACACCAAGAAGGGGGAATGTGGTCACCATGGAGATGAAATCCAGCCAGGGAAATTTTTCTGTTTCTCATTTTTTTCCAAAAAGTCAAAATTCTCGATGGAAAAGCTAAATCCTAAGACAATCTGAATGTCTGCAAATGCGCACACAGCAATCCAAAATAAGCCCATCATTTCCATATCACCCTATTTTGTACAAGTGCCCATTTATAATTTCTTAAAAGTGTACCAGCAATCACCCTAGCTGCATAAGACAGTATATAGTCTAAAAAGGTCCTGAAACTGAAAATTTGTGACTGATTTGTATTATGTCCTTCTGAAACTCATGATCAGAAAATGTGGATGTTCGGGTCTAAAGGGATAGTTTGGGTCAAATTCTCCAACCAGCAGCACATTTGGGGATTTGTCAGAAATTTACAGCTCTCTCATCAGCATTACAAATGTCTCAACTCTGGTTTCTGCCACATGCAGGCGTGGTAGCTTTCACAGAACCAGCACGAGGGAAAGCAGCAGGGATGGAGAGGTAGAGAAAAAAAAACAAAAAAGAAAAAAGGACAAAAATTATGGGAAGAAGTTTCCTGTATTCTCTGCTCCAAATATGCAAGTTAAGTGGTAAAAAATAAACCCAGTATGGTATTCTGGCTAAATCAACTGTAATTTAACCTGTAATTGGGCTTGATTTTTAGTCCTTCATCTCCCAATTCCCATCAAACCCTTCCCATCATCACCTTAAAGACTGGAGGAACTTGAAAACATATCAAATGGCAAAATGCAATAAGTGCCAGTTTTAGTCCCTTGAACGCCTTCTGACCACCTTAAATTAAGTACAGAGTAGCTCAAATTGTTAAATACTTCTTTTACTGGTAACTCCTTACATTTTTAGTCACAACAGCTAGACTATGATACTCTTGCTTAGACTAAGGACAACCTTGCTCTACAAGTAATCCTACTAATTTAAGTAGGACCAATTTATGGAGCAAGTTGCTACTTGGTATGAGCAAGAGTGTCAGTATAGGGTGACCAGATGTCCTGATTTTATAGGGACAGTCCTGATTTTTGGATCTTTTTCTTATATAGGCTCCTATTACCCCCCACCCCGTCCTGATTGTTCACATTTGCTGTCTGGTCACCCTAGTATCAAGACCATGGCCCAGTGATACCAGGGATGTTCATTACAATATACAAATAACAATAGAAACAATAATTCTAAAATATGTTTAACAAACTACTGAAAAATTCATTTTAATATCAGTAGAGGGTTTCAGACAAAATACTAGGGGCGGTCCACTAGGAAATGCCAAGTCTTTGCTTCAACCATGGCCTCCATTGTCCTCCTTCGTCTTGCTCCATTTCTAATGTGCCTTTCTACTTTCTGTATCATCAAAGTAAAAAAAACTTTCAACTCCCAGTTTGTGTACTATTCACTGTAATTGAAATAAGAAAGTAGATCTATTTTATTCCCCCTTCCCCAGATTTTCTTTTCAGAGGTACTCTATGACCACCAGTTCCAGTGGACCTTCACCCCCCGCCCCCCCAAAAAGTGGACTAGTATATTTTTCCCTTAACTTCCCTTAAACAACCTCTAACTTGTCATTACATTCTTTAACTCAAACTTTTTCATTCTCTGAACTATATTTTAATACAGATTGTCTCAATGACCTCCTTCCATTCACCATTACCTCCCTCCCTCATTCAAGATAGCATAATATTGTTAATGTAACTACAGCAATTGGTTACCTGGAAAAGTAAATTAAAAGTATTTGAGCCAGACATCCTCTGCTGATGTAAATCAGCGTTGCTTCAATGACTTCAGAGTTTCTCATTTTTCTCTACACCAACCCCGACTGACACCAGCTTAAATGTCTGGCCCTCTATATATCTTACCTTTATTAATGTAACACAGAAGCTGGAAATAAATAAAAGAAACCGCCATCATGTGGCCAGCAAATGGTCCACTGACCACAATTTGAGAACCACTAGTCTAACTTCTCAGTCATTTGTGTTTCTCGTAATTAAATGTTTAGAAGTGAATGCAGTGGGACTGATGCTTCATTACACTAGTTTTACATTAGTGTAACTTCACTGAATTCAATGGAGTTACACTGGCTTTCTGCCAAATTTTCCAGGCAGTGCCCAAGTACCAAGCTTCCTGTTAGAATTAACAAGCCAAAGTCTTGTATGCAACTGAAGTCAGGTACATTTTCTGAAATCTTATCTTCAGATTCTCTTTTCCTTGAGGAGCTCCACTTCCACCTGAACTGTATAGATCTGACAACTCTGCAGGCCCATGTTTGTGATGCTTGGCTAATCCCAGCAATAAAGACATAATTTGTTCTACTGCAGTAGGTCCACGTACTGCTTATCAACTCTCTTCTAACATCTTTAAATGTTAACTGAGCCTATTACTTAATATATTTTATACCAGGCTTCCGGATACATTTATTGAAGGGAAATTAAACAGAAAGTTAAAGTAACAAGTCTAAAAATGTACCTGAAAAACTCCATGAAAGAGAAGCCATAGCCATGCTGTTCTGCAATTCCTGCACAAACAACATTTGCAGATGCACCAATCAATGTCCCATTACCTGAAATTAAAAAAAAAAAAAATGAATGCCAGTTTATATTTGTCCTTTGCTTCTTATTCTTCCTTTGCTTTGCCATTCTGTTAGTCTAGGTTGAAGACTTTAGATCTGCTAGTTAGAAGAGAAATCAGTTCTCTTGCATATACCTGAAAGGAAGCCATCTCAACAATAACTCTCCACCTACAAATAGCTTAATGCTTTCATAGCTAAGCCTCACATCAAACTCAGATTCCGAGCAAGCAAAGAGAATGGGAATGAAACATAACACCATGTAGTCAAAATGACACCAATGACCTGTTTTCAGAGAAACTTTCTGATTATTGGTTTTATAAACAGAGAGATGCCATCAAGATAAAATGAAGACAAAGAGGAGGAAGTACAGGAAAGGAAGCACATTTCTTCAACAATATGTTGAACTATTGATTGAGGGTACTAAGAAAATGGATGCATTTCTTCTGTGTGTACAGGAGATTGGCAAATTAATCTTACATTTTCATCTCTTTTTTAAACATACATAAAACTCGTGATTTAAAAAAAACTGAAATAGGGTGCAGACTGGTAGGAACAGATGTTGTTCATAGGTCTCTACTAGAGTGGAATTTCAGTACCAAGAAGGTGCAGTTTATAAATAGTTAACTGCAAATGTCCTGTCTCTTTAAAACCTTTGGATCAGATCATCAGCTTGTGTAAACCAGTATAGCTTCAATAGTCAATGGTGGTATACCAATTTATAACTCTCCCCCAAGAGATACCAAAGTATTGTGCTGTATTTTTAAAATGTGTGTACCTTTGAGGGGGAAGTACACACTAGATCTTGTTCCTCTCCAATTCTTTCAAGTAGCTCACCTTCTCCCATTCCATTTCTAATCCCTCCATTTCACATAAAGAAATAAATTATTCAGGTATCCAAACAGTCCAATTCATTATCCAAAGCTTTAGGTTGGGAAGACTTGCTTGAACTTGATAAAAGTTTTGTAGCTGACTCTACCAGTCGTAACTGGTGTCCTTTGCCAATAAATCTGACCTGGAGCATTGCTGGGAAAATTACAGTACTTTCAGCATTCTCTTCTCTAAATGATATTTTGAGCAAAAGGGGCAACCTTCTAAAAGAGGGCTTTTTCCACGTATAGTATCGCAACTCATCTGTTCTGTCCAATGGCACTATGTTAGGAATCCATTGTTCTAAGCATGTATTTTTCCTGTGCTCCCTCTCGCATAAGATCATTCTTACATTTTGATCCAGTTACTCATTGCTGTACCGATATTTTACTGGTCTGACTTTGAGAAAACTAGATCAGAAGGTAATTAATGCTGAGGTTAATTGCTTTGACTTAGTAAGTATTCTGGGTCCTCCAGAGCTCAGCTTATGAAAGAACAGAGCTGGGGAAAGGCAGTCACATGATTTTCCAAATATTCATGTGCTGTGTCTGGAGACTGCAGTGACTAAGCCAGAAAACTTTCTACCATGAAGAATTATTTTGTTCCACATAGCTTTCCACATCCCAAAGTGCTCAGGAACAACATTACCTATAGTCTAAAACACAATACAATAAAATATTCAAGCAAAACAAAACTGTGGAGTTCAGGTATGGGAAAAGAATGGAAGGGTACAAGTGTGTGAAGGTAAAAAACACGGGGCCAAGAGGGATTCTACTAAAAATAACCTTGGGGGAAGTTTTATGCTTTTTCTTTTAAAGAAGATAAGAAATGGATTGGAACAGATAATAAATACATTACAATTAATAAAATATTAAGAGATTTAGCAACCAAATGACCAAATTATTCAGTATGCCACCTTGGCCTGATTGCCTGCTACGCTACTCCAGTTTTACACCAACAATGGAGTTATAGCAGAATAAGACAAAAATAAAGCAGTGGTAACCCAGGCCTTCATTGACAGGCAATGAGGAACACAGGGTGAACATAATAAGATCACACTCAAGCCACCAAGCTAGCATGCTGCTGCTGCATTCTGAAGAAGCTACAAGTGATGGGGATTCACTGCTAAGAGCCTCAGGATCACTATCTAAGTAATTATATAGTCTTAATCATGATACTATCTAAGTACCTCACAAACATTAATGGATTTTATCTTCTCAACAACTGTGCAAGGTAGGAAATTTTATAGATGGGGAACTGAGGCACAAACTAGATTAAATGTCTCGTCCAAAGTCCTATAGCATGTCTGTGATTAAGCCAGAAACTGAAACCAGGTCTTCTAATTCCAGTCCACCTTCCTCCTAGGTTAGAACCATTCTTCCTACTCTGGGCCCTGCACTGCTGTTGTCCATTCATCACGGGGTTATAACAAGGGCCCAACCTGTGCAAAATAGTGCAATTAGAACACAACACTTTCAAACCTAGCCCAGTGCATGGCTTTAAACAGAAAGAGGATAATCCCAAATCACAATTTGGTGATTCTGCAAAAAAGCAAACTAACTTTCCTTGCACCTAGAAAGTTAATTTTTTTCACAAGCCTGTATATGCTTCTTCAGCTCCACCATCTTTCATCTCTTTTCATTTAAATTGAATTATTTCCTTGCTACTGCCCCCCTAGATTGTGTTTTTCTATGTTTTAATTATCACATTTTTCCTATGAGTATATTTCCCTCTTTCACTTGGGATTGCTTTTCTTTTATATTAAATTTTATAGTTCCATACTGGTTTTCTTTTCTCTGCTCCTGCACCATGAAGGAACAGCCTTGAAAAACAATAAGTAAGCATACCTTTTTTGTTACACCTCCTTTACGATCCCTTAACTTCTCTCCATTTCCAACATTTACTGCTCTCAGTGACAAAAGATATGCTCTAGTTCAAAGGAATTATTTCTGAGAAGTCCCGCAGTCTTTGTTATACAAGAGTTAGACTAGATGATCACAATGGTCCTTTCTGGTCTTAGAATTTCCAAATCTCTAATTGTTTCATGGAGAAAAATAAGGTAAGCTGTTCACCCCACAGTTAAGGCCTTGATTCTGCAAAGGAATCCATATGGGGAGGGCCATTTATGCCCACCAGGAGTTCCACTGATGTCACTGGGATTGCCTGGAAGTGCAAGCATGCACCCACATGGATCCTTTCAGAGTATAAGGGCCTAAACTTATAACACCATGGAGTATTCTACTTGTGGCACCAAGACTGATTTGCTGCATTGCCTCTCTCCTCCACAAAGTGATACACATACTACTTCAGGGTAGAGAGAAAAGCTAAATGACAGTGCAGCAGGACAAAAAAAAATTGGTATTGAACCTTCAGAAGTGTATTCGGGGGGAGGGAGGGATAGCTCAGTGGTTTGCGCATTGGCCTGCTAAACCCAGGGTTGTGGATTCAATCCTTGAAGGGGCCACTTAGGGATCTGGGGCAAAATCAGTACTTGGTCCTGCTAGTGAAGGCAGGGGGCTGGACTCAGTGACCTTTCAAGGTCCCTTCCAGTTCTAGGAGATAGAATATCTCCATTATTATTAAATCCCCAAACCAAGTAGTAGCTGTGATTTGAGGGCATCCATCAACTTCTCAGTTCGTTTTCTCACTCCATCTCTGACTCTAAATGCATTAAGAAATATTTATTTAGAGATATGAAACCAAACTTGTAACTTACATGTATACTGGTAGAAGATGTCACAAGAAGGGCAAGACACAAGAAATAGATCCGAAAGCAAATAGAGAGGAAAGAAATCAGGTGGAAAGCTTAAAGAATTTTTAATTCCGAAACAATTCGAACTAATCACTAGTCTTTTGTTCCCAAACATTTTCACAAGAGATTTCTGCTTTGATTGCAGCATATTTCTTTGCCAAATACCACCACCAAAAGAAGACAACAAAAACAATGCTAATGTAACATGATGACTCTACATCTTCCTTCAGATTAAAGAAACAGTTAACAATATCCTTATGTCTCACTGTTGTATCTAAGTACTGCAGGGATCACTAAATAGTGGAAGATTTTACATACTGCATAGGAGCTGCAATAATGCCTAAGCATTATGAGGCATTATAGAAAGACTTTCTGCCTTTGCAATGAATTTATTTCCCAAAGTGGGGTTAAGTTGAGGGAAATCATCTTAAATATTATCTAAAAGTAGGAAGGTTATTTTCATTTGTTTGGCTTTGGGTTAGTTTGGTATTTTTGTTGTTCTCTGGGTTTGTGTGGTTTAATTAGATTTTGTCTTAGTTGGCTTCAGGAATTATACTGAAATCAGCAATAAAGACAACCTTTTGTTTCCTCTTCTTTTAATTTCTATCTTTGTAGTAGGCTAGGAATTTGGTAGTGAAAAAACAATTTTGCAACCAAAGAATCATAGAAAAGTCAGGATTAGGCTAATGCACATGAAAACTCATACACATGTCCAGTTCATTCAGGTTGATGTTTTAGTAAATAAGGATTAAGTATTTCCCAGAAATCCATAAAATCACTGCATGACTACTAAAGAATAGCAAGTGCTAAATGGTATAGCACAAACTTTTACTTATTTCTTTTACTTATTTGCTTATTCACAATGTTATACAAAGACATCATGACAAAGAACAACAATGCAACAGCCACTCTTCTTATGTTCTCTTGATTTAATGACGTCTACCATAATCTATTCATAATTAACATGGGGCAATGGTTTTGTAAAAAAAGATTATTTACCATGTGATAAGTATAGTGTTTCTCATTGTCCGGCTGTACCAAAAGAAAGACAGGAGACACCTGATATGGATTTAATCAGGCCACAACTTGTTTATTAGATGTCCGGGACTGCTTGGCAGATAAAAGTGTACATTTCAAGCAACTCCATGTTCATTTAAATAACTACCCAGGGCTTCCACCAGCCACCCTTCATTTTCCAACCATTGGAGGGTTAAGGTGGTCTGTAAGACATGGGGGTTGGCTCCCTGCCATACCAATCATAGGAGCCCCAACACACACACTCCAATTCCATTCCTTTAGCCAACACCTCCTTTCTAAGTCCTTTACCAGCCCATTGATCTGGTCACTGGATGTCTTCCCTATGGAGTACCTGCACTGGACATCCACCACAAGGAGGCACCAGCAATTAGCTTGGCTGTCTTTTGCTGCCTGGAGAAAGGACTTCTAACGCCAGGGATTGCACCTTTTAAAACCTTTCACCCATACATTCCCAGGGAATGAGTCAGCATTGCCAAGCTGACCCTCACCCATCTTTTTGCAGCAGTTTCTGACCTCCTCCCACCACCGCACCCGTAAAATACTACTACCTTCCTCCGACAAGCCTGGACAACATTCCGCTCCCCCCAAATTCAGGTGCCATGCAGTCATTTAAATGCTCTTTGGGGCAGGCACTAGAATTGTTTATATATTGCCTATCACAACAAGGCTTTTATTCTTGATTGAGATACTGAGGCACTAGCGTTCTTCAAATAATAATTAATAAACATTACATTTAAAAGGCTCTCTTAACTATTATGCTAAAAATATTGCCCTAAATTTCCTCCCAAACATTCACAGGGGGTACAGTTCAAAACATACAAAACCTATAATAAATAGGCCAGAAATTTAGATTTCTGTAAATTCAGGTTACTGTAAAAACATTCAACCTGGGCTTTATCCATAACTCTAAGAGACAAAGGAAGTTTATAAAATAACTGACCTGGAAAAACTCAGACTTCAGTAAAGCAAATACATCAATCATTCTATTGCTCAAAAACCTTTTAGAGATTCTAGCCAAAGGCCAACCATAAACTCATATAATTGAAGTGAATATTGAAGCTAATAGACCCAGCACAATCTGGATTAAGGCTAGGACATGAAATTGAAAAAGCTTTAGTGGCACTGATGGATGATCTCCTGCTGTCAATGAATAGTCTGTGGAAATTCGTTCTTATCCTCTTGGACCTACCTAAAGTAGTTGACATTGTCAAACATGGGATACTAATCTACATCTTGAAAGCAGTGGCAGACAGAATGTGTTAAAATGGCTTAAGACCTTCCTGGAGGGTCACACCCAAAGAATAGTGATGGGAAACTGTACCTCCACCACTAGACCTCTCACTTGGAATCCCACAAAGATCAATTTTCTCACTGGCCCTATTCAACATCTATATGCAACCACTAGTTGATCTGGTTACATGGCATGGATTTAAGTGCCAACAATATGCAGATGACCCACAGCTCTACCTCTCCCTCACCACATATGACTATACCACTAGCACCAAGATAGCTAAGTGGCTGGATGAGATCAGCTCACAGACTGAAGCTGAATTTAAGCAAGAAGAGGTTATGCTGGGGGGGAGAGAGGAAAGAACTTTGGTGTGTTTGCAGCTACCGTGCAGTCTCTTCTGGTTGAAGGTGAAGACCCAAAATTGGTCGATTTGGTCTGTAGTTTAGGAATACTCCTGAATTCCTCACTGATACTAAGCTCTCATACAGCAGCATCTGCAAGGAATGCTTTTTACCATCTCCAGTTGTCTAGGAGATTCCATCCCATCCTGCTGGACCTGGCCTCCGTTATAAACGTCTTTGTCATCTCTCAGCTGGACTACAGCATTGTTATATATCTGGTCATGAAGCTGTCAACACCGTAAGAAATTCCAACTAATACAGAATGCAGCAGTGCATCAGAACTGTCCTCCACTATTGACACCGGTTTTCCATAGAATATTGAGTCAAGTTCAAAGTCTTGGTCATTATCTTCAAGGCACACCATGGACCGGGCCCAGAATATGTAAAAAGTTGCGTAAAGCTCTGGGATGAAGATCATGACTGACAACTCCACTCCTCAGTCACAATGGAACTTTCTACCACAAAGATAAAGCGCATCTGTGCATGAGACAGAGCTATTTCATGGGTTAGTTTGAGATTGTGGAATGAACTCCCACAGAAACTAAGGGCCATTACAAACCCAAACAACTTCCTCTCCAAGTGCAAGGTGTGCTACAACCTTGCCTTCTCTAATATAAATACATGGCAGCATGTACATTAAAACAGAAACAAAATCCTACCAAATCAAAACACTATATTGCAAGCATTCTTCTTCCCCGTGGAAGAGGATGAGAGAATTAACCACACATAACAGATGTTAATCACAATGCACTGCAGGAAGGAGTTTGGATAGTACAGCGATAAGGGCCATATAAGAACCTACAAAAAATAAAATAGAATAGACTCGTTTTAGAACTGCTATAGTTTTGTGCAGTCATTATGCAGAAACAAGAGAAAAGTTCTTCGCAGGATATTTGCTGAGGAAAAACGGTGATAAATATGATATTTCTGATCTATTTTTCAAGGCACATAAGGTTCTCAAATGTCAGTTCTGTCTGTGTGTTCAGATAAATATTCCTACATGGACTGTAAAAGCCTGGATTAGCCCCAAGTGCAAGAAAAAGATATTGACAGTTTTGGCCAAGGATAAAACAATTAAGAATGATTCAGAAACAAAAGCCACATATTTAAATGAATTCTAAGTATGCCCAGCCTTTGCTTTCTTCTTCTCAGCTGACTAAGAATTAGTACCTCTGGGAGGGTGATCAGACATGTGGTTTGGCAGGCCAGATTGGATAGTTCCATTGTGTGGATGTCGGTTCAATTCACATGACAAGAGGGTAGGGGCATTTGCTTATATTATCTAAACAAAATTCTCATTTAATAAATTCTGGTTCAGGCTTCCCACTCACTTTCGAAGGAAAATATTCTCTGCATACCTCAAAATAGGCAAAGTGATGTGTATGGTTAAATAGCCATAATGCATTCAGTTTCCTACATAGCAATAAACTGGTCTCACAAATCTGGCTACAGAAATTAACATTAAATTAAGGTTCTTATTAGCCGTAGAACAGACAGCCATCAAATAGTTTAGCTAATTTTCTATGTTTCAGAAAAGACCTATTCAAATTTGCTGCTTTAAGCAGAATCAGTTGACATGCATCTATGAAAGTGCATTCCTGATATTGTATACTTTTATTTTTATAGTTTGTGTGCATAAAAAAAATTAAAAATCGCCAGCAACATTATTTTTTTTTTTTTTACAATAAAGAGCTGAAGGGGCATGAAAAATTAAATCATCGACTCGGAAGATTTTTATCCTTAATAATTGTTCTGAAAACAACCAGCAGTCAGTGGGGGGGAGGGAGAGGGGGAAATCACATTTTGTACATGACTATATCTGATTTCAACTAAGCCTGGCTCTAGAATCTTAGAAGAGCTTTACTTAAATTAGGTAGGTCTCTTTCTGTGCTCGTACCCCAACTTGCTACTTCTGTGTACAAACCCAAGATGAGCATTACAGTTTATAGCACATGCATATGAATTACTGTAAGATTTCCAGTCATGAAAATGAAACTTTTTTTTAACTTGACATCTTTTGGGTAACATGTTTCTGCCTCAAGGTCCTGAGTGGATTACATTTTTACCTGTGCATGGAGTCTACAGGAAAACATGCAGATAAATTAAATATTTTAGCTAACTTTCCCAGACTGTATTACATGTAGACTAGGGGCCTGATTCTGAAACTCTTCCATAGTTAGCAGCAGTCTCACTACTTCCATGAGGCCACCTTGTGTAAGTAAGTATTGCAGGACTCAACATTAATTGTTGGGGTTGGGGGAAAATCAGCAATCAAAATTTCTGCTATGAAAGAAAAAGTGTAGTTCTGTTGTTTTACAAGCTTGAGGGACACAAGGCAGGCTGCGGCAGATCCTTTGTGCATTACTTTACTATCTCCCGCTGTGAACAAACCAGTAAGTGTCTCTCTCCAATGTAAACATCTATAACATCAAGATATGAAATCTGAGACAACAGACATCTCTCAGAAAAGGCAGCTTACATAGTACTGAAATAAAATGGAGCACTATCAGTGGGGATAATATAAATAGTTTACTCCAGGGATGGGCAAACTTTTTTGCCCGAGGCCACATCTGGGTATGGAAATTGTATGGTGGGCCATGAATGCTCGTGAAATTTGGGTTGGGGTGCAGGAGGGGGTGAGGGCTCTGGCTGGGGCCAGAAATGAGTTCAGGGTGTGGGAGGGGTCTCCGGGCTGGGGCAGAGTGTTGGGGTGCGGGAGAGGGTCAGGGATGCAGGCTCCAGGCAGTGCTTTCCTCAAGCAGCTCCTGGAAGCAGCGGCATGTCCCCTGTCTGGCTCCTATGTGGATGTGTGGCCAGGCGGCTCTGCATGCTGCCCCATCCGCAGGTGCCGCCCCTGCAGCTCCCAGCCAATGGGAGCTGCAGGGGTGGTGATTGGGGCCGGGGCAACACACAGAGCCCCCTGGCTGCCCCTAAATGTAGGGGCCAGAGAGGGGACATGCTGCTGCTTCCGTGAGCCTCGTCACAGGCGCGCAGAGCAGCCTCCAATCCACTTCCCGGCTGGAGCGCAGGAGCAGGGCAAGCCCCAGACCCCGCTCCCCAGCAAGAGCTCAAAGGCTGGATTAAACTAGCTAGAGGGCCGGGTGTGGCCAGCAGGCCGTAGTTGACCCATCCCTGGTCTACTCCCTGGTATTTTATCCTTTTATGCACCTGAAATGAAGGCTCATTCCACCGAAAGCCTTTAATATTGTATGCCACCAACATTTTACACATTTTTCGTTGTTCATAATTCTATGATTCAGAAGCTGGGACTTCAGCCAACTGAACTTAGAAAGCAGGACTTTCAACTTGATCCTCGATTCAGCCATGTTTCAGGTTCCTTGTTTAAAATGCTTTTGTAACTCCTGTTGTCATGACCAACATGCTGGCCATGACCCCTCTACTATTGAAACCTTGTGGTATGTTACATATTATGCATGAATACTCTCAATAGCATAGTAATAAAATGGTTATAAAAAGAATGTCTTTCTATACTGGTCAGTGAAACTACGCTAGAACCCTGATAGCACTGTTGCTGTGACCATGATTCAATCACTGCCTGGATAGGGGTTTTCCTGTTTCCTCTCCCTCCACTGATTTTTCAGTATTCCTACCAGCAGCACCAGCTGTTGTCAGTGACTTTTCAAAACAGGGGCCAGATCTAGGAAAAGGCTACCTCAGCAGAGTGAGGAATCTGGAAAGATTCAGTGTTTTCTGCTGCAATAGAATTTAAAAGCATGATACTACTTCCCCCTCTGCTCTGGCTACAAGTCCCCAGGACATTCAAGCTGAATGTAGTTGCCAGTTCTATATTGTAGATCAGTTCACTCTCTTATTTCAGTGGGTCACCAATACAAGACAATGTGTTTAAATACTCACAATAATCTGAAATATAGACAGTACAAGCTTCAAGCAAAGGGCATGCTGAAATTCATGACAAGTAAATGTATTAAGAAAATAAATACAGTTAAATAAACCTACACTTGTGTTTTAGGAATCCAAAATGCCAGCTGTGCTGTCCTTCTCCGATCATTAGTCTATTACTAATTTGCAAAGCTTGCATAGCAAACAATTGCTTTTCACGAAGAGAAAATCATTAGTACAAGTAAAGGTACTGCAGTACTTACTTTAATTTCATCCACAGTGTAAATAGCATCAAATTAGTGTTAAATTTTCTGTAGATTCTTTACTAAATCAATTCAGAACATAATTTTATTTCAGAGCTGAACCATTAGACTATTTTTCCTTTCTTTATATCATGGCATAGGACCCTTTTAAAAACACAAGATGCACAATGTAGTAAATATGAAACCTCATGGATAAAGAACAAGTAGATTATCCTTCATCCTATCCACACACTATTGATTCTGCCTCTACTTATAGTTGACAGGACAATTTTTAAAAAATTGCAACAATGTTTCGAATATTTGTCCCTCAACCCGAAATATACATATATAGAATCATGTTAAAACGATGGTGTTTGTATTTGGGATTGGTGAAGAGTATTTTAAAACTTGTTTGTTGCAACTGTCTTTAAATAAAATGGTGTGCAGTTTTAGAAATTGCAAACTCTGTCCAGTTCAAGGTCTCAATTCTGATTTTGAAACCCCTCATGGATTGATTTTAGCCACCTGACAGAACACCTCTCTCTTAGTGGCCACGGATTCCAATGACAGCAACATTCCACTGTTGCCATGACACTGACAATAATAGGATGCTTCTGAGTGCAGAAGAAGCGACTTTTATAGTAGATGCACCAAGCCTGTGGAATTCACACTCTTAAGTGACAAGACTCTTCAAAACACATACACAAAGGCACCAAGCACCTATGCGCTCTCACACTCCAACCTGTAAACAAAGCAACCTATTTCTCCTACAAGCTGGGAAGGGGGAAAGAGAAATTAGTGTTATTTCTATTGTTAAATGTTTTGGAGACTCTCAGATACTAAAGTGGGGGACAATATAAAAATCTACATAAGTTAGGAAGAAAAAGCTTTCATCTATATGTTGTTCTTTGAAAACAGAAAATTATCATTCCTTTGGGGGAATATTTTCATGTTATTTTCTCTCTCTGCTTTATTTTTCTTTGTGGAGTAATCAAAGATTCTGATGTGTGGGATTTAATTTATGGGAAATGTCTTGTGTTTTTGATTTATCCTTTCATCCTTAATTAATAGCTCAATTTTAATAGGGTTTTTAATTGAAAAAAATTAATTTCTGCATTTAAAATGGCAATGTAATTGTCATTAAATACCATAGATTTTATCATTGGTTACTCAAAATTTTATTTATAAAAATCTTTTCAGTTTATCTTCAAGTAATCCAATCTTCAGCTATGACCATGTGAAAGATTTAGTACCGTTACCCAAGCAGTTAGTCAAAACTCCAGCTGGAAGTAGAAATTGACAACAGGTATTTTCTTTAATGTAATCTTGTGTATTTACAAAGACTGTACAAAGTCATGTTTCTCAGAACATAGGAGGAATAAAATTGCAGGAGACAGCTACTTTATTTGTTGTTCCAACCTTGCCTTTCCAGCCAGGACTGTGCATTCAAAAAGCATTTTCTCTTAGCTTTATCTTGGGGCTACTTTACTGTAGTTCCAGGCTGCCTCGGCTTGACTTACTTTCTCTCTGCTTCTTTCTTGCTCCTGTCCCTGTGTTGTCACTGCTCTCTCTCTCTCTCTCTCTCTCACACACACACACACACACTCACCCTTTACCCCCCAAAACAATCCTCTGTTGAAACCTCTCAGCCTGAATCATTAGAATTCCTGATTGGTCTTGGGTGTGCCTTTGATTTAGAGGCCGCTATTGTTTCTTACAATTAACCTGAAATAAGGGCAACTGTTAAACTCATCAGTTTGGAGAGGAGCTGGGTGACCAGATGTTCCAATTTTATAGGGACAGTCCTGATATTTGGGGCTTTTTCTTATATAGGAGCCTATTGTCACCCTCCTCATCCTGATTTTTATACTTGCTATCTGGTTATCCTAGGTGGGAGTTACATGACCTGTAGAGAAGATGGCTCCCCTACACACTAAACCTAATCAATTAAGGGCTCCTGGGTACCTAAACTACAACCTTCTGTCAGAAATTTACTAATTAGAAGAGAGGGACCATTTTTGTTGTGTTATTGGGGATCCTGCTAGGAAAAATAGAAACGCTGAGGGTATGTCTACACTGTAATTAAAAACTCATGGCTAACCTGTGCCAGCTGACTCAGGGTCACGGGGCTCAGGCTAAGAGGCTGTTTAATTGCTGTGTAGATGTTTGGGCTCAGGCTGGAGCCTGGGCTCTAGGACCCTGGAGGTAGAAGGGTCCCAGAGTTTAGGCTGCAGCCCGACCCCAGATGTCTACACTGCAATTAAACAGCCCCTTAGCCCAAGCCCTGCAAGCCTAAGTCAGCTGACATGGGCCAGCTGTGAGTGTCTAATTGCAGTGTAGACATACCCTAAATGACCCAAGCTTGAGTCTCCAAAGAAAGGTAATGTCAAAGAAACCCAATAGTCTCTCAGACAGGACTTTGCAGCTATGAAGGACTTTCTAGCTACCATATTGGATCTTTTATCTTAAGATACAGATGAGCTCTCTAAAGATGTGGGAGAAGTCAAAGCACGTTTGAGCTATTTAGAGAATAAATTACAGAAAACTGCCATAGAACTGAAGGAGGTTAAAACGGAGAATGCTTTCTTAAGGCAAAGACTAAGCAGTCGTAAGGAGACACAAGAAATCTTGAAAACAGATCGCAAAGAAATAATTTGTGGTTAGTAGGCCTCCCTGAAGGGCTGAAAGGAAAAATAATGATTAGCTTTCTCCAGAACACACTCTCTGAGGTATATTTGCTCCTCTGGAGATTAAAGGGGTTTATTGAGTGGCAGGGGCCAGAAGGAGGGAGTACAATAGCCCCAGACCGGTCATCTTTCAATTGCTAAGATATAATAAAGTTATGTCTACTACTAGGTAAAAAGGAACGCTTACGAATAATGATTTTACATTTTGTTTGTTTCCAAACTTCTCTGTAAATTTAAGCAAGAAGATAGCAGCATTTAATTGCATCAAAGGAGCTCTCAGAGCATCAGATATTAAATACAGCCTCAGATATCCAGCCATTTTCATAATGAAGATGACAGATTCTGTGAAATACTTCAATATGCCATTGGATGCTTGGCAAGCAGTATTGGATTTGAGACCAGATCTCACTAAGGGTAACAGCATGATCCTCTCATAAAGGAAAAGGAAATGGAGAGTATAGCCCTGAAGAAAAGGAACCTGTTATTGGGAAAACCAGGCAATATTTGACATATTTGATATTTTAATAGTGTTACAGAGTATAATTAGTAGTGACATGCAAGATATTTAGTATAGCTTGAGAATCAATACTTTCAATATATTGATAAGCCAATATAAAAATATCTATACATTCACAATATTACTCTTATCTCCTTTCCTTATATGCACTTATATTTATAACTATATGTATGTTGATTTATATATTTATAATATATTCATAATTATTTATTTGAGTATTATTTGTGACTACCTGTATCACTTTGTATGGACACTTGTAAATTTTAAATTTCTATCCATACTTACAAGTTTATGTATTTATAATATGTACGGGAATAATATATTCATATTTGTTTGCACACATTATCATTTGTCACTTCATGTTTACCTTTTTCCATTAATCTATTGAGGTAACTATTTATATACCATGTTCATATTAACATTTATATACTATATACTACTACTTATGCATTCGTATCTCTGAAGCAATAGGTTTCATTCATTTATACACTTGGCATAGGTACATATTTTGGTAAATATAGGTATATTTCTGAGAGATTCCCAATTAATTCATATTGGGGGGATGCAAGGGTGGGTGCAGGCATATGCCATTGGGATCTGAACATGATTGTATTAGCAGTCTGGGATGTTAAAGATAAGGTGAGTGGTGTATAATTTTTGTTTGTTTTTCTTAATAGAAAGACACGCAAAGGCTTTCAATCTACTGGGCATCAATGAGCAGCTGAACAATCACTAATTTTTCATGAACGCTATTAAGTTTTGTCCCTGGAAAGTAGGGGGTACTTAATGAATCCTCCAAAAGAATCAAAAGTTTGGAGCACTTAACATCAAATTGATGTCAGCTAGCTTTCTTTCAGGAGACCCATTAAAGGAATGAAGATATAGACAGAATTAAAAAACTATGGGTAGGACATGACTATCACTCCTCTTTCAACTCCAGAAGCAGGGGGGTCGTAATACTAATCCTCAAGAACCTAACTTTTCAATGTATTCAGTCATGGTAAAAGCCGGAGGGTGGACTCATAATAATTGAAGGCATTTTCAATACTATGAGATTAATTCTGGAGAGTGTATATAATCCTAATGATGGAAATGCACCCTTTCTTGCAGAAATATATTATTTTATTTCCAGCAGAGTTGATGTCCAGGGCCGGCTCCAGGCACCAGCTTAACAAGCAGGTGCTTGGGGCGGCCAAGGGAGAGGGGCGGCATGTGCGGCAATTCGGGGGCAGCAGGTCCCTCACTACCTCTAGGAGCGAAGGACCTGCCGCCAAATTGCCACCGCCGATCGCAGCTTTTTTTTTCAAACTGCCACCACCGGTCGCGATTGCGGCTTTTTTTTTTATTTTATTTGCTTGGGGCAACAGAAATGCTGGAACCGGCCCTGCTGATGTCCCAGTGTTATTAGGATGAAATTGGAATGCTGTCATGGATGATACCATAGACAAAGCGCAGTGCTTTAGATGAAAATCTCAGAACTTGTTGGCACACCATCCATTTTCCCTACTGAAGGATATTGGACTACTGGATACTTGGAGACTGAAGCATCCTATGAAGCATGACTACGCATATTTCTCTACCTCATGCATCCTATTCCAGATTAGATTTCTTTATGATATCTAAGTAGGGGTGAAAGTAACTTAACGGATTTACCCATATGCTGGAGTCCTGAACAGGGGGTCAGGGCCTCAACCAGAATAGGTGGGACCTCAACCGGAAAAGGCATGGCCTTTGAATCCCCGGCCCTTTAAATCGAGACTTAAAGGACCCAGGGCCCCGGCTGCGGTAGCGGCGGCTGGGAGCCCTGGGCCCTTTAAATCGCCAGCTTGGGGAAGCTGCCCCCTGCTGGTATTGTTGGTGGTGTACCGGCTCATGCCGGTACTCCGTACCAGACCATACTTGCTTCTTTCATCTCTGTATATAAGGTGCTATCTCCTGCATGTCTGGAGGTGTAAGTTGTAGTATCATCATCTCTGATCATGCTCTAATTCAGTGGTGGGCAACCTACAGCCCATGGGCCATACGCGGCCCATCAGAGTAATCTGCTGGCAGGCCGACAGACAGTGTGTTTACATTTGTATGGCCACCTGAAGCTCCCAATGGCCGCGGTTCGCCGTTCCTGGCCCATGGGAGCTGTGGGAAGCGACGTAGGCCACAGGGAGCTGCGCACAGCCATGCAAATGTAAACTCACTGTCTGGCAGCCTGCCAGTGGATTACCCTGATAGGCCACATATGGCTCGCGGGCCACAGGTTGCCCACCACTGCTCTAATTTCTCTTCACATAGATTCTGGCCATAATGCTACAAGAGCCTTCAGTCAGAAGTTAAACACTCATTTACTTAGAGACTCTAAATTTCTTCAAATGATTGACACATCAATTATCAATTTATTGAAGGAAAATACAAATGCTGTCTCCTCTACTATAACATTATGGGAAGCACTGAAGGCAACCTTAAGGGGAGAATGCATAAAATTCACATCTGAAAAGAAGAAAGGCATAAATTACTTAATTCTTGGCAGAGAAGGTTGTTAAATTTGAAAGAAAGAAAAAATAAAGTAGACCCCCAAAATAATGAGCTCCTGCACTCTCTCACTACCCCAAAATACAAATACAATGAATATATGTCTACCCGGAACAAATTCATGCTTAATAGAGTTAAAAAGATGCATTATGAATGGGGGGATAAAGCAGACAAATCCTAGAGAGGAAAAATAAAATGGCTTTATCCACTAATTATATAACCTCTTTGCTACGGGACAATGGTCTTTCTGTTCAGAATGTGATAAAATTAACAGACAATTTAAAAAAAGAACAGGAGTACTTGTGGCACCTTAGAGACTAACAAATTTATTAGAGCATAAGCTTTCGTGGACTACAGCCCACTTTGTCTTTATGCCAACCTTTAAACATCATGTTGAGTTCAGCTGCAAACTATATGACCAATACATTCCCACTACATCAAACTGATTATATGGAGGCAGATCTCTCTCTACTAGAAGATATGCAGGCAATTGGCTCGCTCAACTTGGGCAAAGTGCCTGGTGCAATGGCTTTCCAGCAGAATTTTGTAATACCTTAATCAATTTGTACTGATACTGTCAGCAGCCTTTAATGAAATATTTAGCAGAGGAATAATGTCATGGGACATGAGAACAGTGATGATTACCCTAATTAAAAAAAATAGGACAGTGGTCATTCTGGCGATTAACCGCCCCATCTCTCTGTTGAAAACAGATTATAAAATTCTGACAAAGATTCTCATTTCACTGCTCCATCAATCATTCACGCAGACCAGGTGGGTTTTAGTCATGGCAGATTAGCAGCGGACAATAATTGGAAGATATTCCACTTAATCCAACAGGCACAAACAACTGATGTTCCAGCTGCTATCCTATCATTGGAAAGATCTTTGATCAAGTGAAATGGCCATGCCTACAAGTGATCCTGAGAAAATTTGGATTTGGAGCTAAATTTCTGATCTGGATTGATATTATTTACAAATCACCCATTGTATCTGTTCTGACAAATGATGCTATCGCCTTCCTTTTTCAGTTAAAACGAGGAACACGTCAGGGATATCATCTATCGCCTCTACTATTTGATATACCTATGGAACCACTAGTAGCGTATATCAGACAGACACCTTCCACTGAAGGAATTACCATCTGGGATAAAGAGTAAAGATTAGTCTATATGCGGATGACATTCTGCTTACTCTTAAAAATCCCTTCTCCAATTCCATCACTACTATCTGCAATAAACTACTTCAGTGAGATATCATGATTTCAGATAAACTGGAACAAGTCTCAAGTGATGGCTATTTCTCATAGACCAAATCCATCTCAAATATTATCATTCTCCTTTCATTCATACATAGAGATAACCTACTTATGCCTCAGGATATGCTCTGATTTATCAAAGATAGTATCTGCAAATATGGATGTCATACTCAGAGAAATGACAAAAGACAGAGAAATGGTGTTCACTACCAATAACTTTATTGGGAAAGGTAGACGCTATTAAAATGAATGTAGGACCAAGACTGATATATATGTTTAGCTTAATTAAACTTAAATTTCCTGCTTCAACTTTCACAAGCATAAACAGAGTTGTACAACAATTCTTATGGAATTTGAAGACACCTCAGATATCCACAAGATACTTAAAAAATCATGGCTAAATGTGGGAGGATTTCCTAATTTGTATTTATATCACCTGACTTTTCTATTAAGATTTTTAATAAGATGATTCTGTCCCACCAACTCTTCCAAAGCCCCATTGTGGCTTGAGAATGAAGAAAAATTAGTTAACCCCTTTGGCTTTCTCTCTGCACATCCGTTTTTAAAATGGTTGCCTGCACCTTTAAGGAAAAATACAATATTTATCTCCTCCTGGTGCATTCTTCAGAAAATCCAGCCCTCCTTCCATGCCAATCTGGAATAATACCCAATTTAAATGAGCTTACAGCTCAAAACTCAAATCCACTTGGCTAACCAATAGCATATTAACCATAAAATATATTATTGAATGGACTACTTTAGCCTCCATTACATATCTTTGTGGTAAATACTAGCTATTAATAAATCAAGGTCCTTTCTACAATAAGCTTCAACTCAAAATTATAAAGGACCTGGGGAATTGTTGGCAGGCCACAAATAACATTCCACTTGAAGTGGATATTAAAAAGAATATTACCCAAAAACATTTTGTGGGTAACACAAACAAATGGAACAGGAGTACTTGTGGCACCTTAGAGACTAACAAATTTGTTTCAGCATAAGCTTTTGTGGGCTACAGCTCACTTCTTCAGATGCATAGAGTGAAACACACAGACAGAAGTTATTTATACATACAGAGAACATGAAAAGGTGGAAGTACGCATACGAATTGTAAGAAGCCAATCAATTGAGATGAGCTATCAGTAGCAAATGGCTGAACTCCTTGATTTATCCTACTAACTATACCATAAAAAAATGGGAGAAGAAGCTAAACATATCCATTTCCTCTCATAGGTGGAATAATATCTGGCACAATATATGCAAAACATCCAGTTCTCTGTTTTTGCGTTTCTTTCAGAACAAAATTCTAAATAGATATTATTGGACTCCTGAGTGAGTGCATAAAACTGGACTTGCCCCACATAGTAAACATTGGAGATGTGATAGCTCCAGTGCAAACCTCTCTCATGTAATCTTTGAATGTCAAAGTATATCCACTTTTTGGAAAGAAGTGTATGGTGCTCTTCCTTAGTATGGTAGATATTTCCCCTACATCAAGCCTCTGTGTTTTAGACATTCTAGAAGATCTACCCTGTCTGAGTAATACCAGGAAATGGATTGCTGCAGCACTTACAGTAGCCAAAAGAATCATTTTACAAAAATGGAAATCTGTTGTTCCCCATGCATTTTTTGCTTGGCTAACTGACCTAACCAACAGCAGCCTCATGGAAAAACTTACAATCTATAGAGGCACAAGATCCAACTATGAAGACACTTGGTCTTTCATGAAAGCATTACAACTGAATCCAGGTACATTGGACTTCTGATGTTGGGTTGGGGGAGAGGTGCTTGTTTGTTTGTTTGAGGAGGTGGAGTTAGGGAATAAAAGTTTGTTTTATTCATCTATGAATATTTCATATTGAGTTATTGTTAAATCTGTACTTGTGTGTTTTCTTTGTCATTGTATTTGAATGTGTCTGTATGGATATGTTAAAACTTCTGAACAATAACATTAAAAAAAACCTCATCAGTGTAAGAAGTTTTAACCCAATTTATAACAATCACAATTAAATATATTATTCACACATTTTTTTTCAGTTGCACAATTTGCTCTGACAATCCACCTTATTTATCTTGTGACAACCTTATATCAGCAACAAAAGCCACAGGGCTGATAATCACAAGGTTAAGCTCCTCCCTAACAGGGCTTCCAACAGCGCTTGTCAAACATTAGCAGCTCATACAGAATGCCATTTGTTCATTGTTTTGAGCAACTGTGATCATATTATAATGGTTGCCAGTACAATGGCAGATTGATTTTAAGTTGGCCCACTTGGGTTTTTTTTAAGGCTTTTAACTTGCTCCTAATTATTATCAAGATCTATTTCAGGAGACTCATCCCGATGGGCTTTCAGACTCTGGCATCACCCACTTTTTAGACATTCCACCACCTTCTCATGGGTCATCTGATGATCACGCCTTTGGTTGCATTTGCTCAACCATTTGGAATTGCTCCCTCCTTGACATCCACCTCAGTTCTTCCCTCCCTGCTGATAAACAACAGCTGCTCACTCTTTCACAAAGCTGTTCTTAATGATCACCAATGTTGGTCTGTTACTAAGTCCTGGTCTATGTTTTAAAATCAGATCGACCTAGCAGTGCTGCAGCTGTACCACTGCATAGCCTTAAGATTCTTTTCCTTTTTTCTTCTTCCCATCTATTTTCTTTGTGGCTTTTACAAGTGGGTTTGTTTCATTACATTTCTCTTTTTTTTTTTTCAAATGGGTCAACAATTTATTCGGAATTACTGTACAACAACCTCAGCTCCTTAGTTTTGGATGGGAAATACTTTATGAATATAATTGTAATGTTTTGTATCCGCTCCATTTGTTGATTAGTGCAGTTAGTCACCATGCCAGGTAGTTTGGGACAAATCCACTTGCCAACTATAGTCATGCCTCATGACTTTGTTCATTGACGGTCGCATACTGCCTAGTTTTTCCATCAGAGAGAGCAACATGTGCATCTGATTTTCCAAACATTCAGTATAAGGAGCAAAGTATTTGCTGAAAGCATAGATTCCAAAGAGATTGTTCAAGCAACAAGAGAGATTTCTGTCAAATCAAACCAGGAAAATCCATTAGCTTTAATTCATGTTTAATTGAACTAACCTGGCATCCGTATTATGACATAAGGCTCAGAAGTGATCTAAACTATGAAGTTGGTCAATTCCATGGATTTTCTAGAGACTCTGTAGCAATAGCATTATCCTTGGAGATCAATGATTTCCTCCTCCTTGACACTGCATATGAAAGTATACTAGAGACAGCTGCTGTCAGACCTGTATGTCAAAGCACCCCTTGATAAACTGAGGAAAGGACTTGAAGCATCCTGACTTTGGTCTCTAGGTTAGCTCAAAGTCTGAAGACTAACCAGGCCTGAGATGCTACCTGTTTACAGATGATAAAGACGGTTTTGAATTTTGGCTGGAATCATCTAAAATTCTGAATCTTCTGCTTTACGTTTTCCAGGGAGGTTTCTCCTTAGCAGTCTTAAAGATTACAGCATCTTTTTTTTGGCTGTGAGGTCCCTGTAATAAGCCTAACTCTCACACTGAGGGCATATTGCACCACCATTATTTAAGCAGGACTCCCTGCTGAAAATAGATGAAATTATATGACCCAGACTTTGGATGTCATGAAAGGTGAATATCTCTTAAGGGCTTACCAGGTGCAGCAACATTAATCTAGAGTTTAAGAGAGGACAGAAATATACAGATTCTTGGGGCTGATAGGAAAAATCAACAACAGGACATTTTGGAAAACACTGATGGTGAATATGAAGAACTGATCACAGAAGATCACCACAGTGCTCACTCTGGATATGACACAGTCCCTGCTAGAATGACAAATGGAGAGACTGAGGATGTAAAATTTAAATCTGAAATGAGTGCTTCTTAAAGCAGGACAGGTAAATAGTACTGTTGTGTACTTGACAGCAACCACAGCTTAAGAATACTCAGGAATGGAAATGGTTAAGTGCCAACATAAGAAAGGATGAAAGTACATTATATTTTTGCTTTAGATCTGTAGCATTCTAAGGCACAGGATTGTTAGAAATACATTATAGTCTTGAAAAATAGGGAACAGTCCCTAAGTCTATTTATTTCAGCTATTTGTAAAGGTCAAGATGCAACACACTGTCCTTTTCCTTTTAAAAGATTCCAATCAGTCTCAATCCGTTTGATTCTACCCTTTTATTTGGATTATGAGTTGACATACCTTCACAGGCAGGAAACTTATCTAAAATATAGCTGTCTTCTAGATGAGACATAAGACTAAGCCCCCATTTTCTATCTTAAATGTTATGACGTGTTACTGTGTACTCTTCAACAGCTACTATATTTTCATCCCAAACATTCTCCGTTTTTTTAAATTATATAGAGCTTTGGTATCCTTCAAGATGAAAGGTGCTAAATAAATGTGAGCTGTTATTACTATAAAATAATTTAATTTAGCAATATTTATGTTGTTTTCCTAGTACCAATTTAGCACGGTTTTTGAAATATATTTTTAAAACCTAATTATTAGAGACTATAACTTTTTTCTCATATTATCTCTCACAAAGAAGCACTTTTGTCTGGCAATATTAAACAGGTTTCTTCCTTCATTAAGTCTTCCAGGCTTGTAGATAGTTTAACATTTTATTGGATAGCACCAAGGGGTATAATAAATTATAGAATCTCCACTGTGCAGAGCACACATCACCTTCAACCACATAAAGGGAGTAAACCAAAGAGACAAGACAAGAGACAGTAAAGCTGTAGTGGTGCGTCACTGAGACATACCTGACTGCCCATTTATGCAGTCAATTGCTTCTTTAAATATCTATAAATCTAGTACAGAGGTCTTATAGATGATGGATTTGATTCACCCATAGGTTTTGCTAACTACTGCCAGTGTAACCTAAGCTGGAAAGGTGCCCAGTAGCAGAAAATTGCCTACAACCCCGCTCCCCTCCCACCCCACATTCCAAAAGTGGTACAAGCAACCAGAGAGAGAGCATGGCCAGAATACTTCTGGGATGTGCCAGTTCAGCCAAATTGTACAGCCAGCATCTCCCAGCAGAACTGTTATGGTTACAGTTTAAAGCTTCTCTCCCACAGCAGAACCCAACATGGCAGGAGAGTAACAGAAATACCATATGCCAGAGGTAAATTCCACATAGGCCTCAGCAGTCTCCTCTAGTGCAGGTGAATACAATTTGCACCTGCCCACATCAGCAGGTGAGAACCAATAAATGTTTAATATAAGTTGTTCACTCAGTTTTTCACCTACATTTTTACAAACTAAGACTAAGTGATGGGGACAGTGATAAAGGGACAAATAAAGTCTCCAGATGCCAAAAGGTAAAAGAACCTAAAGTAGCATTTTTAGCAACAGCCTGTTCAGCTCAATAAAGGGTCTGGTTGCAATCAACTGAACATTCATTAAAAAAAAAAAGACACTTCACTAATTGTGTATTTAATCTTATTAGGTTACATTTATATTTGTATGTTATTATTTCACTCTTCTAAATCTTACCAGTCAATAGAAACGCTGTGATTACATCCTCACTTGCTCTGAAAATGTAGGATTTAGCAATCTTCCCTGGCTTTACTCCCCTGGGACTTGGGCTAGTACTCCTAGTCACATGTGCAAGAAAACCATGTGATGACCTTTTTGAAACTCATTACAAAGGAATAATTTGTGTGTGTTGAAATGTGCAAATCAAGAAGACAATAGACTGTGTCACCATTTAGCCTCCAAACATTAGCTCTGGATATGAGCTGTTAGATTTTCCTTATAATCTCCTACAGGAGAATTATAGAATGGGTAATGGTCTTTAAGACACCTCAGGAAACAAGCCACCAAGTTTTTTGTTTGCTTATACTTTCTGGTTTATTGTAGTTTTATAGGTTCCATCAGGCTCAATCAATTATTAAAAAGTAATCAATATTGCCAGATATTAAAGCTGTAAAAAATTAGCATTGAAAAGACTATAAGCAATACATTCCCAATGCTTAATTAGGCTGACCATTACTGTGCAGGCATATGTGAGTGAAGAGGGTCATTCAATACACAGATGGAAGAAATCATAAGCCCAGGCAAGCTTTACATCTCCAGTCTACATGTTCACGTTTGACTATAGAAGCTTAACTTACACTGGTCAGAGATTTCCCCTAAAGAATTCACCCGGTGTAAAGGGAATCTCTGCTGGCATAAAGCTGGCAAATACTCAGGGACATCCCTGAGAATTAGGGAGCTGTGACTGGTTTCTGAGAGCCTATCCTCTCCAGTGTACCTGGGCAGAGCTGTTGCTGCCTCTCCTGTGCTGCAGGAGGCATTGAGCCAGTCATGTCCACCACTGCCTCTGGACTGAGAGGAAAGTTGGTGTTCCAGGTCCACCCCATCTGCTTTTCAAAAAAAGGGGAAACAGCAAGCAAAACTGGAAGTAATCCTCTCCCCACATCCCAATGTCAGATGGCCAGGAGCTCCCTGGCATGTTGCAGTGAATTCCAGCTGTCTTGACCAATCCAGTGGACTCTAGTTCACTACTGTCATAATCTGTATGTAAAAGGGGTGATGTAAAATATCATTGGAAAACTAATAACTCATTGAAATTATGCTTCTTGAAATGTATTTGAAAAGCCATGCATAAGCCCAGTCTGACCTAGACAAAGCATTTGGATTAGTTTTTTTGACCAGCCTGCTTGTCAGGCAGAGAGAGTGAAAGTACATTTATATAAAAGGTAAACAAATCCATCAAGCTAACAAAGGGAAGAGGTAACGACTCAAGTATCACCAGCAGATAAGGAACCAACGTGAAATCTTCATCAGATTTCACGGGATCTCTTCCCAGAAGGAGGAAAAAACTTTATTCGAGAACACATTTCAATGACACACTGGACTATAAAGACAGGGTGTCTGAACCTCAAATGATAAGTAATTGAATCAATTGATTGTGTACTGTATAACTGAATTACAATAGGGTATCAAGTAAGGTCATTTATGAAAGCTAATGACACACTAGTGATAATGTCATTGTGAAATGTATGTATTAACACTATATGAGTAATTATGGGTACTCATTGATATTATGCTTTGAAGTCTGTGACCAATCAAAGGGAGAAAAAGGTTTTCTCCCAGAGTAGAGGGAAGGCAGTTAGCTATCTGTCTTCAATTAAATTAAGCCAGGTGTGATCAAAATAATGGAATTCCCATTTATATACGAATTGGCAGGGGGGTGGGAAGTCCACAGGAAGGGAAGAATAACTTGAGGTCATCTTGAGTCTGGGGGGAAAAACTGAGTTTGGGAAGATATAAGGAGAAAGAAGATGCCATCCTGGCATCCATCACTGGACAGACACAAGGCGCTGGAGCTCTTGAAAGCTGAGAAAGAAAGGCCCTTCAATCAAGGGGGCTGAAGTTTCTGGGAACTGAATATAGGTGGGAAACATACTTAGGCAAAAGATCTTTCACCTAGGAAGACAAGAGAAACTGGCACCTTGTACTTCTGTGGAAGTTCCTAACTGAGAGAGAGGGAGAAAGATTGGTAAGAAATCTACTTTGGTAGGTCAGTTAGCCAAGCAAAAAATGCATGGGGAACAACAGATTTCCATTTTTGTAAAATGATTCTTTTGGCTACTGTAAGTGCTGCAGCAATCCATTTCCTGGTATTACTCAGACAGGGTAGATCTTCTAGAACGTCTACTTTGAACCAAGACTATAGCTTGTTAAATCTTAGCCACTAGAAAGCATACTTTACATTTATTTGCTTGTAACCATCTTGCACTTTAACTCACTTAAAACCTCTCTTTTCTTGATAAACTTGTTTTACTTTTAAATCTATACTAAGCCAGTGCTGTGTTTGAATATAAGTGCTGTTAACTCCAATTAAGGCAACGAGTTGCTGTGCTTTCGTCCCTTAAAGGAGCAATGGACCTTATTACTCCTCTGAACGTTTCAGAAAATGGCTGGGCATTTCAGGGCAAATGGTTTTGGGGAAATTCAGGATTGGGGGTGGTTTGGGGTCACATGGCTAGTAGTAAGCACCGCTGGTGAAGACCAGAGTGTGGCTGTAGAGTTGCTGAACTAGGGCTGCTTAACCATAGACACTCCATAAATTCTTGTATGCTGGCTGGGAGCATCCATACAGAGAGCTACAGTAGCAGAGCACTTTAAGGCACTCAAGGACAAGCAGTGACACCACCTCTCACTGGTCTGGATTGTACCCCAAAACCCCACTTCCATGGCAGCCACTGCAGAGTTGGGAGAGTAGTGAGAGTATTTCCTCATCCCTACCTTCCCCCCCCCAAGAGTACCCACAACTGCATGAGGCGCAACCAGGGGCAGAAAAGAAGAAGCAGCATAAATTTAAATGCCCTAGTACTAGCGTTCAAGGGCATTATCCAGTGCCAGGGAAAGGGCCAAGTGGTGAACTGACCCTCCTACACTAGCCTTTACCCTAGGCCCTGCTAATGAATGCAACATTTACCCTAGCCCCGCTAACGATGTCTCAACAGAGTCTTGCTGCTGTGTACTGCAAACAAACAAATTGTAAATCCATGTTTGGTGAGTCAAATTGCACTGGTTAGTCAAATTCCCCTACACAATGGCTTGTGTACTTAATTTCCTTGATTGCATGGGTGGTTGGTAGGATCCAGTCTCTGCTCAATGCAGCAGAGAATCACATTATAATTGTATTGTATAGTTACAGTACAATAGGATTAGTTGCCCTCATGGGATTTCTTTACACCATTTCAACACAAATAAATTCTTCCTTTGTAATGAATTTCAAAAAGGTCATCACTGTTTTTTTCATAGGAGAAGATTGGTCCAGTCTTTTTTGGCTGCTAGAGCACTTTAAACAAGTGTATTCTGAGCATTTTTCATTCTTAAGTTCCAGTCACTGCTCTGACACCAAGTTCCCCTTCACTGGCTTCCAAGATATAGCAGATTGTTTTGCAATGTGAGCACCAAGAGGGTCTGTACCTTGGCCTGCAGGCAATCCATCTCCTGACTGACATGTTTCATTCAGCCTTCCACAGTAGCTACTTCATTTGAAATACCTTCAACTTAATTTTCACATAATGACAATGGGCTGTATAGAGAGTTCATTTCTGAGTTTACTAACTAATAATGATAATCCTCTATGAAGCTATTCATCTAGGTACTTAGTATCAAAGCACTTCTTGTATTCACATAGTGCTTTTCATTTAAATAAATCCCAAAGCACCGTTCACACCTTTACCAATTTTGCATACTTCATACATACATACATACATGAATCACTGTCTCTCTTTAAGAGCACATGATGATACAACAACAAATATGGACAAGAAGGTAAGTGAAACTTTAGAAATGACAGCTGAGTTCTACTAAAAAGCCCAAAGGGGTTAAGTATCTGAGTCCTGCTTAATTCCAATGGAATTTGGCCACCTAACTCCCTCTTCTGAAAATCCCAGCCAACCACTTTAATGAAACTGGAGTAGTATCTTAGAGATGCACGGAGGCAAGCATGAGCAAATTCTGGAAATAAGAGGATACTCTGACACTTCTTAGGTTTGTCTAGACAATCAGTTGATGCACAGCAAACTGGGAGTAAACCTACAGCACACTAGCATGAGATATGCTAATTGTCCATGTGGACCGTGCTACCATGCACTAAAAGTTCCCTAGTGCACACTGACCTGTTGCTGTTTGAAATGAAAGTAGATTAAAATGTATTAGGGAACTTTTAGTGCATGGTGGAACAGTCCGCACAGTTAGCGCACAGCAGGCTAGTGCACTATAAATTTACATCCCAGCTCACTGCAAACTAACTCTTTGTCTAGCTAAGCCCTTACTTTAACAAATGCTAATACTTCATACCCCTGTGATGAAGAGGGATAGATCAGCTGACTAAGTCACAATGATGACTATGAAAAGATGTCCCAGTAACAAATGATTGGTGATTAATATAGTGTCCAACCTCTGCAATGCACCCTTAAAAGTCAAAGTCAATTTGTCAATTACATCATCATAATCCTTGCTGGGTATTAAGGTCATTTGAACTAGCAATCACTTAGCTCAATAAATGAGAGAAGGTCTGCATAGAACAGGAAGCTCAATTTGGGTTTAAGTTTGTATTGTGGAAAATCAACATGAATTTTAGCAGCATCTAAACAAGTATCTAAATATTTATAAGATGAAACATATCACAATATCATAAATTAAATTCTTACATTTAATTAAATAATTAATTATATATTAAATTCTCAGGTACAGTCAGCAATTAAAATCAACATAGCTTTATTATTCTACTAAAATCACACACTATTGTAATTGCACTTAAAAACAGACTAGTCAGTACTTTTGTAAGATCCTGTTGTAACTCATTCATAACCAATGACAGTGAAGTATTTGTAGAATATAAAAAAGAATAACCAGCATAAAGGTGAATTCAAGTGCTACCAGATGGCTATCCTATACAGCTATTATAAATTAGAATGCCGACTGGGCCTGCAACAGATCCTTGTGGGACTCCTTTAATAATAAAGGTTGGCAGAGAAATAAATCCATCTAATTTATCACATTGTTTTATGTTGAGGCAGATTAATTACAGCAGCAACACAAGGAACCCAAGTTAGCACCAAGATGATATTTTATTTTTAGCTAAAATACCACCAGGTTTTATTCAGCTTTCCTTACTAAGGCACAACTCCCACTGACTTCAATTCAAGTTGACTTCAATGGGTGTTTTGTCTGAGTAAGGAGTGCTAAATAAGGTAGTGAATAGATCTGTATGTAGTCTTCTGGGCTTGAGCCAAAGCCCACTGACGTCAATGGAAAATCTCCCAATGTCTTCAACGGCCTTTGGACCAGACTTTTAGATCACATATATTATAAGTTAACTGCATGTCCTTTTAAATAAGCCACTATGGCATCTATGAATCAGAACGCTAAATTTGTCCTTTTCTTTTTCCTCACAAAGGATCTGAACCTTTAAGCACCATCTGGACAGCATCTCTGTGCATTTAGGCTATGTTATGCATATTTGGCCTTCAAACACAGATTGCAAACAAATCAGAAATAAACTCTATTATGGGGTATGCAGCAGACACTCATTAAGGGCCTGATTCAATGCCCTCCAAAGTCCATATGAACCGAGTGTGTTTTCTATAATAAAATTATGGAGCCTTATTGCTCTTGAGCTATTCTGTGGAATGTTTATACATACAGTAATTTTGAAATTATTACAGTCCCTTACCTCCAAGACACGCACCCATGGCCAATGAAAAGATTAGTGGTTTCACAGGCAGGTTAACATCAGGATCTTGACTCAGGTTAAGAAGCACGGGAATCTGTTATTGAAAAAAATATAAACAAAAACACCCGCATATATATATATATATATGGTAACACTAACCATGAACTGAGCATCAACAAAATCCATTTAATTAAACAATTGAAAATGCTACCAAGAGGTAAGCTATAATATTGGTCTTTTTACAAGCATAGAATTCTCCTCTTGCCTTTTGGGGACTCCCAGTAGGAAGACCTTCCCTGCTAGAGCCTCTTTCACCAACTGAGCCTATGCCACAATTCAGACATAAGACCCCAGCAATGCTTGACTGAATTAGGGCCTAGCAGCGCAGACATTTCCTGGCCATGGTCTGAGACCTGGAGGACAGCTGACTCCTTAAGCACCCCTTAAGTGTCCCCTGTTGAGGGGAGGCAGAGGAACAGACACAGATCCAGCACAGTAACACCCAGAAAATAGTTCTCTGCTAGGCATTCATGGCCAGATCACAGACTCTTTAGGACACTCCCACTAGAGAATCTGGTCCTATATTTATAGTGTGCCAGTTGAGGCATTATTGATAGGCTTTAGCCCCATTTGTTCCTAATGACCTGTTGCCACTACTGGTTGAGGCCACTGAAATCTACTAGAAACAACAAGTCACACCAGGAAAGTATATGATTCTTTATATCTTTTCTAGAGACAAACATACATTATAATGATTTAAAGTAAGAACAAAAATCTTGTAATTTTCTTAAATTAAAAGGGGGCATCCACATTTTAAAATCTTGTATAAACTATATTTAATACCTTGTTAGAAACTCGAACATATATTTTACCCCACCAGTTTTATGGTTATCTACTTATTTGACAAATTGATTTTGCTTTCAGTTAGAAATGTGGCGACTTCTTCTTCTTATTAAAAGTCTACTTAGTCTGTTTGTCAAAAACATCAATAGTGTCATCCTTCTGAGAACAATAGAGACAGCAGGATTGGATTGTTTACCTTTAATTCCCTCAGATAGCTGCTTTTGCAGCAAGAGAAGAAAAATATTGCAAAGTCATGCATTATCAATAGATATGTTTGTCTCCGTGATGGAGTACTGTATCACATATATTTTTTTCTTTTAAAGGAACTTCAAATCCAACATATAATCATCACCAAACAATAACTGTTATAAGTCAAATTTGGGGTCTGATGTACTATAACCTTCTTCCACATATTTGAAAAGTATTTCTCCTGGGTTTAGGATTTTAATGTAGTGTACATGTATCCTTTGATAATAACAGCTACTCTCCACAAGCATTGCTGCATCTTGAACTTGAACTTTTAAGAACTGGATTGGAGTTGAAAGAAAAATAGTCAGTTAAAGTTCCAGAATTCCAGTTCAAAATATTTCATTGAGCCAAGGAATGCCCCAAGTTTTGTGAACTACCCCAGCTGACACACGTAGAGTACAGAGTCTCATGAAAAGACTAATTCTTAATGCCACCAAATCAATGTTGGATACAACACAACCACATTGTTTCAGTTCCATCCAAGCGTTTCCTCATTCTAATGACTCTGAGTAGTGTATGTAGAATCAAACATCTTGCACTTCAGTAGTAACTCTTGGAGGGTGTTTCAGGGCCCCTCTCTCTCATGCCTCTTCTCAAATCCACAAACAACTCAAAGACCTTTTTCTGGTAAAACACCCCGTGCAGTTTATTTACAATATTGTTTTCCACCACCTTCATACACTATATGGCCTTATATCTATAGGCCTAGGGAGCCCTCAGCTCCTGAGACAAGGAGGGAAAGGTAATCTCCCTCTCTCTTTCTGCTACCTCCCTCCCTTCCTCTTCCTTCCTTTTACATCATCTGCCTAATAGTCTGAGTAGCCTCTTAGTTCTCCTCAGCACATCCATTAGGCACAGCTCTGATAATTGGGTCTGCTCTGGAATCATTATTAAAGCTGCAGTGACCAGAGTACTGGCTCAACTGCTGTTGCCCAGCACTCTGTCACATAGGGCCTGATCCAAAGACCATTGAAGTCAATGAGAATCTTTCCATTTTCTTCACTGGCTTTTGGATCAGGCCTTTCATCGTTGGATGTCTCCTCTTTTAACAATAATATTTTACACAGGAGAAGTCAGTGTATGAACTTGAATTTAAGAGCAGTGCTTCTCCATTTCTCCCATTAAATAACATTTAATGTCATTTGTAATGTTAATCTATACAATTATATGTGCTATGCATCACTTTTGAACTCACTCTGAAAGCTTAAAACCTCAGTCTCATTTACAGATGCAATTAACCCAGTGCTGCAAATAGAGACATAAAATATTAAATGGTTGGAAGGAAATGTGTCATTCTAGGCTTCAATATATTTTTTCAGATGAGGATTACTTATAAAACTGCCTTTGAACCAAGCTGTATATATTTACAAGGGTCTGCAGCAAGTCAATTTGGTTATTACAAAGCAGGATGCATTTGGCGAAAGCAAACAGTACTGCTACCTTTCCCGTATTTATTTCATGTTCTTTGGAATTCAATAATGTTTTGAAATTTTTTAGCTACAACATAGTGCCCTTCAATAGAGGCAAAAGCCAATGTCTATTTGTGTGTCAACCATATGCCAAAGCTTATGCTCCTTTCTCCTACCCTCTAGAGGGACTATAAACCATACAGACAACAGTAGCTATATGAGAGCAACAACTTTATATCAGAAGATTAATGTTTCTTTCTTACACTCCTTTCCTTGTTTTTATTGAGGAGAAATCTCTCCTTCACTAATTTCTAGAGAGCTTGCTAGCTTTTCTGGAAAGTTTAATGTGCTGTTGGAAGGATTTAGGGAAAGTGAAGGATGGGGTTCAGCAGAGCAAGGCCAACTTCTCTTTGCCCTTTCGCTACAGGGCTAAGTGCCTGCCTGCAGATACTGAGACAGACGGCATGTCTGTGGAAAATAATTATTGCACCTGAAAGTAAGAGGAATGCCCTCAAACATGTTATATTAAGGCAATCCCCTCACTAACCTTGATTCTACAAATGTATAAACTGATGTGCACAGAACAATCCAGGCATCTAGCAGCTTTCTATAAATGACACCTTTAATTAAAATAGTGTCAGTTAAGAGTGTATTTATTTATACTGTATTATATGTTGTGGTTAGTGCATGGAATGTGTTACAAACATAAAAGTAAAGCAAATATAAAAATCTGAAGATAAACATTTTCTTCACTGCTTTTATAACACATGATTATATTGGTATTAATTTATGTGGAGTCAATTTTATAAATGTATGAAACAAACATTGGGGTTGTTACGTTGGTGTAAACAAACAAACAAAAACTGTAGGAAATACCAACGAGTGGGAATCAGCCTCAGGAAATAAATTCAGATCCAAGGAGTATGAATGATTCTACAAGATGCAGTATGTCTTCATATTCCTCTCAGCTCTGTGCCATAAAAGAAGCCTGGGATGATGTCCCCAAAACTAAAGGAAGAGTGTAAAGCAGTGACTCTGAAGAAGATTTGGGGGACATGGTGGATAATCAGCTGAACATGAGCTCCCAGTGTGATGCTGTGGTCAAAAGAGCTAATGTATCCTGTGATGCATAAACAGGGGAATCTCAAGTAGAAGTGAAAAGGTCATTTTACCTCTGTATTTGGCACTAGTGCAACCATTGCTGGAATACAGTGGTCCAGTTCTGGTGCCCACAATTCAAGAAGGATGCTGATAAATTAGAGAGGGTTGAGAGAAGAGCCACATGAATGAATAATGAATTAGAAAACATGCCTTATAATGACAGACTCAAAGTGCTCAATCTATTTAGCTTAACAAAGCGAAGGTTAAGGAGTGACTTGATTACAGTCTATAAGTCCCTACATGGGGAACAAATATTTGATAATGGGCTCTTCAATCTAGCAGAGAATGGTATAACCCACGGCTACAAGCTGAAGCTAGACAAATTCATACTGGAAATAAGGCACAGATTTTTAACGGTGAGAGTAATTCACTATTGAAACTATTTACCACGCGTTGTGGTGGTCTCCAGCACTGACAACTTTTTAATTCAAGATGGGATGTTTTTTCTAAAAGATATATTCTAGGAATTATTTTGGGGGAAGTTGTATGGCCTGTGTTAGACAGAAGGTCTGACTAAATGATCACAATGGTCCCTTCTAGCCTTGGAATATATGAAAATACTTAGAAAAGAACCTGACTCAACAGGTTTTGCGGGTTTTTTCAAACCCCCTTGCTGGAATTGGAATGGAGGGCACTCAGCAAATTATGTGGAAATTGATTTTGGTATGTGACTCAAACATAGGATTGAAAGGGATCTCCCAAGTCATTGAGTCCAGTCCATGCTATTGCAGGCAACTCCATCATATAATCCCATTCATAAACTTAGCAAAGCTCCATTTTACAACTAGTTAGGTTATTCATCTCTTCTATTCTTATTAGGAGGTTGTTCCAGAACCACACTCCATTGATGGTTAGAAATCATCTTCTAATTTCTACCTTGAATTTGTTCATGGCCAGTTCATTCCCATTTGTTCTTGTGCCAACATTGTCCTTTAACTTAAATAGCTTTTCACAGTCCCTGGTGTTTACCCCCCTGATGTATTTATAGAAAGCCATCATGCCCCCACTCAGCCTTTGTTTTGCTAGGCTAAACAAATCAACTTCTCTTAGTCTCCTTGAGTGAAATAGGCCCTCCATTTCCTTGATCATCCTTTGTTTTACATCATTTGTAAACAAAAATATCACAAAGTGGGCATACTCAAAACGGGGCATATTTTAAAAATTTGGTAACATTTTTTCATACAATTTTCTTATCAAGTTTCCTAATTACTAAAGATAATTTTTAAGCAGGAGCTTGATCTTAACAGACACAATCTTCAATTTCATCTCACAGTGTAAAACATAATGATGATTGGTACAGAATTCATTTTTATGGGGAAAAAAAACCAGTCACACATGTAGGATCAAGGAGAAGGAAAAGCTAGGTTGTGATGGGGAAAGCTCTCCTTGAAGCACATATATAGATAATGCATTACATTGTGGCTATTAAGCCATGGAGAATATTGGCAGTGAGGAAGAAATGTGCTGCAGCTCACTCAGACAGAATTCCTTTTTCTACTCAAGGTAGCTCATGCTGCTGCAGCAACAGCATTTCAATCACCCTTTGAAAGGGAGTGATGGGCATTCCTCTCCCAGCTGGCCCAGTTCTGATAGGTAGTAATAGAGTCCCTCTCTCTCTTCCCACTGCTGAAGCTAGAAACACTGCCAGTCCTATCCAGGAAGAGTGTCTTCAGCTACCCCACAGGTCTGTGCCCAATGCCAGCATAGGGACAGAAGGGAGGGTGGAAGGTACCATGTCACATCTCTCCTGTGCACTTGCATAAGGACACACACAAGCTGGCCTGCACATACTTGATAATTGTGTGTTCTTTATTCAAGTGTTTTCTTTAAACCTTAATTTTATACCATGTTAAATTCGTGGTACATATTTTTCTAAGAATTACACACTAGAAAAGTGTTTGTTTGGAATGAAAACTGCACACGCTGTTCAAAATGTGTATTCATGGGAAAATGTATCTGTAGTTCTCAAAACCATTGATGTCTCATTAAGGACAGTCTGTCTCTGCAGATTGCTAGGGTCCAGTCTTACACTTTTACCACTGGACTGGAATACTGAAGCTTGTACAGAACACTCTGGTAAAGTAGAAGACAAAGGGAAATCCAAAAATTAAAGTGACATTGAGGGCATTAGATACCTATGAAAAATACAGCACTGAAAATGAAAAGCACCTGTCAGTTTTAGAGATAAATAGTTGCAGGTCAAAATCAGTCTGGTTTCTAACAATGAATTGTCAAGTTTCAGTCAGCTTGCCAGCAATGTGGTTAATAGAAATTATTTATTACAGTACATTGAGTAAGTAGTATTAAAAGTCAACTAAAACTAGGATTTATTATAGCTACATTTTTAGTCCCTGGTAATAAAAGAAAAAATATATATAAACAGATGGCTCAACATATGCAGCTTATAAAACAAATCAATTAAAATAAGGAACATGATTTTTATTACCATTATATCACCTAACATTTTTAGGGGAAAACTCCCTGGCTACTGAATTAACAGTGCTAAGACAGCAGGCATTTAAAATGAAAAAATAAAGCATTTAAGCTGGATTGTTGTGCGTATATTCAACACACACACGGTAAGGAGAACAGGGGCATTGAAAAAAATCAAGAATATTTTTGTGGAATGAAACAAAACAATATTATGTGATTAACCATATGCATTCGGCAAGCATAAACAGCCAGACATATTGTCCAGCATGAAAAGCTTACAGTTCTGTACATAAAACACAAGAGATACAATAATTGAGTATCCACTTTCTGAACTAGTAGGCCCTACTCTTTTGTATCTGCCCTTAGATACATATAGATACAGTGATTTTCAATTTTTTTAGGCTGCATAACCCTTTCCAAATAATGTAATCTACTGTGTACTGCCATCTGAGGTAGGTTCATAATATACCTATGATTATATTGCCAAGTTTCACTAAATAAAATATGCCACTACAGGATTTTTCTTATGTACCCCCTTGTTAAGAGCTCATGTACTCCAGTTTGAAAACCACTGAACCAACTTATCGTGGAGTTTTCTTCTTGTTGCTCTTTTTCTAACAACACATAACTATTACAAAATTTAGACCAAACTTATTGGAATGTGTTGAAAACACACTTTATTGCTGAGCTGGATGGACAGAAGTGTATGTTTCTAAAACATTGACAAAATGCTGAATTCAGCTATCCGATTTTACTTCCACAATTTTCCATCATTTTGATTAAATTAACTGTGACATCATCATCTTTTTAAATGTAGATTTGGGGTAGAAATCTGGATCTTCAATTTTAAATGCTTGAAGTGAACAAAAGACTTTTAGGATTACAATCCATCAGTCAAATTTCAGCCTCCTCTTCTTTTTTTCAGCTCGACCACGGACCCTTGTATTTAGAATCAATCATATTTGTTAAGCAATGGAGAGATTCCATAAATTCTCTTAATCCGTTTTTTGTTTTGTTCTTGTGTGGCTCCAGTTCTTTGTTCCTATTGAGCTCAAACTAGATTAGCCCCAATGGTTAGAGCACTCAACTGGCATGTGGGAGACCCAAGTTCACTTCCCCTCTCTGCCTGATACAGAGAAGGGCTTTGAACTTCAGTTTCCCACATTGCAGAGAATGCCCTTACCACTGGGCTAAAGGTTGCAAATGCAGACTGCCTCCTCCTCCTTTACTGGGTTGGGCCTTTCCGATTCTCTCCTGTTGAAGCTGTTCCTTTTTTATATAAATAATTAAATGGGCATTGGCACAGGGACTTGATCTTGGGTCTCTCAAATTCTAGGTTAGTGCCCTAAGCATCAGTTTTCATAGAGTAGTTCTCACTCTTTCCTTGGCCCAATGACTATTCATTGTCATTATGAATTATTATGAACTGACACTATGGATTTAATGCGAGAAGAAGAAGATTTGAGAGCCAGATACTTAAAAGGCCAGAAGCCCAGGCCCAGTGCAAAAATGCAAGTACAATGGAGCACTTAATTTAATACTTAATCATCATAATGGCATTTGCAAATCTGATATTTGCATGTTCAAATTGCCACTGAAATGCCTAAATGGGATGAATAAGCCCAGTAATAATATTCACTGCCTCTAAGAGGTGGGGGGAATTGTAACACAGTTAAGGTCTCACAAAGCAAGCTTGTTATCAAATAGTTGGACTCACTGCGCATAATGGAAGGAAGAAATGCAACTGCTGAAGAGAGACATACCATTGTAGCTGTGAATGGAATGTTGTCAATTAGGGAGGAAGCCAGAGCAGAGACCCAGAGTACTAAAATGATAGCAACTGCTAGGCGTTGATCCTCGGGAACCACCTGGTATTAAAAAAAATGAAGTTACAACTCCATTTAAACTGAAAGCTAGTCGGCATTTTTTTTCAGCTCTAGCAATAACTTGATATGTCTGCCTGCTACTAATGGCATCATTGTACAGATTCTTCACTAAATCATCAACACACTCATTTTTAAAAAGGTGATATGAATATAAAATAAATTTTTAAAAAGAAATAACTGAAGGATTTATACACAATTCTACCGATTCAACAGAACCGCGGGAAAGGAGGCACGCAGCAAGTGACATTTCTAACAATCATGTTTATGTTTCATACAAGAAATGTCCTGTGCAGCTATAATTATACAGCGTTTTTTTTCCTCTGTACATTACCCCCCCACACCTTGTTTTATGAATTAAAACTACAGAAAAGACGTACTATTCAGATAAGATTATATATTCTGGCTTTGGAGAGGTATACACGATGTATATTGAAGACCATTCACACTGAAGGATGAAATGCACCCATTGCACATCTGATGCAGAACTACAACCCTTCACATAGCCTTCAATATGCAATGATTAGTCAGTCTATTTATTAAAGCCATACAAATATTTCTCTAGCTTGGAAATGAAATAACTGTAAACGTTGAAATGTACCTTTATTAACAAAGCTGTCTGTTCTCCTATATAATCTATTAAATGAAGATGAGCCAAAGCCTAAAAGAGAAATTTAGATCAACCAATAGTACGTGAGCAAATATGCAGTTGAAACAAATACTTTAAAGTGAATTAAAACAAAGCCAACAGGTATTTTCTCTCAAAAATGTGTCAATATTCACCCTATGTAAGGTACACATTACAGCTGGGCAAGCTACTGAGAACAGTAGAAATGTCAACAGAGCCACATTATTTGAGGAATTTTGTTGCATTTGAAATGTCAACCAGATTCTCTAAAGGGAATGTAGGACACAGACATCTCATCTCCATTAACAACACCACTCTGAGGTTTAAAGTTTCCCTTCTTCTGGAGTGGATGCATTTTGTTTGAATACTTGAGTGCAAATTATTTTAAACCTAAAGAAACCCTAGATAGATATGAACCAAGAACCTAGAGCAAATATTCCAAATTTTGGAAAGTTCAGGCTGAAGTTTGTGGCTTATTCCCAGCAAAGAAAGAAAAGAGGGGAAAGAAAGAAAAAGAAAAATGAAAAAGAAAGAATTTCTGTAAAATAGCTGGACTCAGAACCCAAAAAACAAAAACCAATTAATGGTCACATTCTTAGCTACTGCCAAGAAACACATAGTGCAAGTCTGGGAGGTAACACATGGAGATGCAAAGTTACATGAAGTTCACCTTTGCATTTTTCCAGTCCAAGGCCTGTTGCATGTAGGGCTGCTCTAATTTACACTGGCTGCTAACAGTTTCAAGGGATGAAACCACATCCAAATATTGATGCTGTCAAGGCTGATTTCCCACTCTAGCACTTCGAGTGCAGAAGGTGGGGGCCCGCAAGGATTCTAAAAATTAAAACTGGCCACTCCAGGCTTGTATTAAACTCCCAAGGTTATAGGTTTTTTCTGACCTTGGATGGGTAGATGCTGCCATCACCCAAGTGCAAAAACCGCTTTGAGAACCCAGGAAGGCACACTTGGAAATTCCTTCCTGTGGGGGTACCCTCAAGCCCTTTCATCTCCCCTCTCCCCCAGAGGGAAGAGCTGAGAAAGAAAACAAAGGAAATCAGCTGCTGCCATCAGCTAATTAAACAACACGTGCACAAATACCAAGAGGGATTTATAGCTAACTGGCTGGTTGTCCATAAAAGAGAGCTACCCCGCTCCTTTCATTTATCACAGATGCAGCATAGGGATGTCCTGCCCATACCACTATATTGGTGTAGGGAGGGTGGCATGGGAACTTCTACACTGGTTCTGTGGCAGCAGAGGAATCCCATCTCTCTTGTATTATAGTTATCTTCCAAGGGTCCACCAGCCCTGGATCAAGATTATGCTGGCAGCACAGCACAAAGTGGCTACATTATACCCTAGATCTGAATGTAAATGTTAAAGGGAAAAAAAACACCCTTGTTCTTTATTTACTCCATCAGTCCAGACCAGACTATTGAGCCACATATTCTATGGCAGAGGTGGAGAAATTTGAACCCCACCAAGGGAGAATACTAATAACTCAAAACAAATAAAATCAGTGTTCTAAACTTCATTCTCTATTGCCTAGATCTTAGTTAGGGATGTGCACAGGTCATCACACTGAATGTTTAGTTTCCAGTTTTTTATTAGAGGCCAACTCCCATCTTCAGCTTTCCCCAAACTCTTCCCCTTTTCCCAGACCCTAAGCTCAGTTCTCACCTCTTAGCTCTGCTCAGCACAGAAGAGGAGGGCGGGCATTGAAGAGAAAGTTATGGGTCCCTGATTCTGCACTGGCCTGGTCCTAGCATGATTCAGAACAGTCATGGGACTCCTCTAACTTATGCCATTGTGGACAGTCTGCATAATGAAGCAGACCCCTGACTTGTCACCTCCCTTTCCAGCATGTCCAGAATGGGATTGGGATGCACTTTTGAGTATCCCATCCCAAGGCTCAGAAGCTCTATTAATACAAATTTTGTTACCTAATGCTGATGGCCTGTCTGTTACAGATACAAATTTCCTACATTTTCATAGCTTCTGAGAATTGCTGGCAGCTCCAAAGAGCCTAGCCTCTTATAATTGTTTTCCCGTGCTACACTAAGCAACAATGGAGCAGTCATCTGAAGCTTCTTCAGGTACATTTCCTACTACACCCTCAAACTCCAGCTGCTCAGGTGGGTTATTGAACAAAAAGAGTACAGGAAGGTCACAGGGGAAAGAGAGCAGGCACCACATGACAGTGATATGAGAGGCACCGGACACATACAATTGAGATGACCCTGAAAGAACAATCAATTCTCTCAAACTAAACAAAACCCTCAGTCTGAGTACCTCTAACCTTTTATTTTACTCTCTCCATTCCCCTATTGAACCATCATGGAGAATATTCATCATAGCTTTGAATGTGAGCAACTGGGAGTCAAACACAGCACTGTCAGAGCAGAAGGCTACAAAAAAGTGCTGCACCTGCTGTAACACAGCTGAGCCAGAGATATTAGTGTGGTTCAGCTGCCAGCAGTCTCTCCTTCTGGGCCAGGAGGTTTAACATTCAAATTCCAAATATGAAGTTAGGCTCAAACTTAATGTCCATGTTTTTGTGTGGTACTAGGGAGAATGACACTGCAATGACAGGGGAACTGTCTTTCAGTTTTTAGGTCTATCTCTGATGTCATCGCTGGTGGAAGATCAAGATATAATGGCACTCATGAAAAAGAATTGAGGATAATTGTAGTGTCCTACCTAGTAAGTCCCTTGTGTTAAAGATAGTTAGAATATCTAGAGCAATACTGTGCTGTACATTAATTACACATGTACAAAGGGAAAAATTGTACTTTTAGTCTAGATTACTTTTACTTTAGAAAAAGAGAATAAATACAGAGGGAAGCAGGGGAAAGGAGAGGATGCACAGTGATTCTTATATAATGTTCTGCATTTGAAATGAAAAACAAAATGGCAGCTACCTCACTGCTGACCCTGAAAGAGGGAAGAATCGCTTCTGCATTTAATGTTGCAGTACCCAGAAAACAGATGACTACATCTTTCAGTTAAATTCCTCCATACACTCTACAAACACCAGAAGGGAATGTTTAATCTAAAGAAAAGTCTCTTTTACTGGAAAATTCAAAACTATTAAACATTTGTATTAGTTTTTTAAACATATCTAAATTTGGTTTCTACTTGCGTGCCCCTTTAAAAGTTTCATATTTTTAACAAAATGTACAGAGTAGCAACAACATTAATGACATTTGAGCTTTTCCTCCATGTAGCGAAGAGGTATGGCCGCCCTCAGAGATTGACAGTGAGGGGCAGCCAGCTGCCCCCAGCTGGGCAGAACCAGGAAGGCCACGTTCTCCACACCAGAAACAGAGGGGCAGGACAGGAACAGAAAGTATAAAAGGTGGGCCCTGTAGCTCAGTTGGGAGGCAGCTGACAAAGGAGATGGACACGTTTTCCCCACCGCAGATGCAGGAGCCTGCAGAAGACTTCTGCTGTCCAAAGGAGGGCCCCGAGCTACCCATACGTCCAGACACGCTGGACGCTGAGGAGTTGCTGGGACTGCCGCTTGCAGTGTACCCTGGGGAGACGGACGATGACCCTTGGAAGGTACACCCAAGGGGGAGTATAAGAAGTGCCCCAGGGGCAGCCGACCCAAGTCTGGCTGCAGCACTGCCAGAGATTAGGTCAGCGTGTTATGGTCAGGATCCCCGTTGACCCAGTGGAAGACCACTCTGCCGCTGTTAGGGCCCTAGGCTGGGAGTTGGGAAGGGCCAACGTCCCCCGTGCTACTCCTCCCCTGGGGTGGCAATACTCCACGCTCCTTAGGTCAGGAGACCTGGCTTGCTGGGGCGCTCACCCCTTGCCAGAGCCCCCTAGACTGTACTTAGTGCCATGCCATGCCCCAGGGCCTGGGCCTGGGCCTCTGAACTGTTCACTACTCTACCCTGTCTGAGGGTTTGAGTCCTAGAGACAGCTAATTTCCCCTTGTACAGACTGCCATTGCAGGTGCGTGACAGCGAAGAGGCGTGCCCCCCCTCGGAGATTGACAGTGAGGGGTGGCCATGCAACCCTACACGTCTACACTCCAATAATACCCATTTCAAAAATAAACTTCTCAGCATTTAGCTATCAGCAACAAAGCTTTCTCCCCAATTTTTGTAAGTGGAAGAGTTTAAATGTGGTTGCCACTTTTCCAAGGAGCATTTCATCTGTCCCAGTTTGTTTCATAAATTAATGATAGTATGGCTCCAGAGAGCCTGAAGAAATATTGTTTTGTTAACCATTCTTCCAATACCCACCAGTGACTAGAGAAACTATAAAAAAAAGTTCAGGGGATTATATCAATAGAAACTGCAAGATTTCAGTAAATGGCAAAACTGCTTTCAACATGGTTTACTACATTACGTTATAGCCACACTGTGCTCAAATAAAAACATCTAAACTTAAGCTAAAACAGTAGATCAGAGAATGTGACTTACATAAAATGCTAGCACCATAAAACTATGGTGACTTCAGTAGGGATTCCCAGTCCTGCCTAACACATTTCAGGATAGCATTAGAAACTGCATGTGTGAGAATGTATTTGAATGGGTGGCACTAGGTCACAATAGATGAACGAGTGGTGTTCTGAACTCCTTTCAGCTGATCGCAACCTGTCCGATGATCAGAGCCTCCAATAATCTTTCAGTTTACTAGGCTTTGAACTCCTTATTTGGTATATTAAACAGAACTAGCTGACTTATTCATGACAAATATCTGCTGCAAATGTAGTCCATTTTTCTGTTGATGAATTGTTCATAAATAAATTCAGATATACACATCTATTTGCTGGTTTCAGAGTAGCAGACATGTTAGTCTGTATCCGCAAAAAGAACAAGAGTACTTGTGGCACCCTAGAGACTAACAAATTTATTAGAGCATAAGCTTTCGTGGACTGCAGCCCACTTCTTCGGATGCATATAGAGTAGAACATATATTGAGGAGATATATATACACACATACAGAGAGCATGAACAGGTGGGAGTTGTCTTACCAACTCTGAGAGGCCAATTAAGTAAGAGAAAAAAACTTTTGAAGTGATAATCAAGATAGCCCAGTACAGACAGTTTGATAAGAAGTGTGAAAATACTTACAAGGGGAGATAGATTCAATGTTTGTAATGGCTCGCCATTCCCAGTCCTTATTCAATCCTGAGTTGATTGTATCTAGTTTGCATATCAATTCCAGCTCAGCAGTCTCTCGTTGGAGTCTGTTTTTGAAGTTTTTCTGTTGTAAGATAGCCACCCGCAGGTCTGTCATTGAATGGCCAGACAGGTTACAGTGTTCTCCCACTGGTTTTTGAGTATTATGATTCCTGATGTCAGATTTGTGTCCATTAATTCTTTTGTGTAGAGACTGTCCGGTTTGGCCAATGTACATGGCAATGGGGCATTGCTGGCACATGATGGCATATATCACATTGGTAGATGTGCAGGTGAACGAGCCCCTGATGGTATGGATGATGTGATTAGGTCCTATGATTCTGTCACTTGAATAGATATGTGGACAGAGTTGGCATCGGGCTTTGTTACAAGGATAGGTTCCTGGGTCAGTGTTTTTGTTCAGTGATGTGTGGTTGCTGGTGAGTATTTGCTTTAGGTTGGGGGGTTGTCTGTAAGCGAGGACAGGTCTGTCTCCCAAGATCTGTGAGAGACTCCAATGATAGACTGCTGAGCTGGAATTGATATGCAAACTAGATACAATCAACTCAGGATTGAATAAGGACTGGGAATGGCTGAGCCATTACAAACATTGAATCTATCTCCCCTTGTAAGTATTCTCACACTTCTTATCAAACTGTCTGTACTGGGCTATCTTGATTATCACTTCAAAAGTTTTTTTCTCTTACTTAATTGGCCTCTCAGAGTTGGCAAGACAACTCCCACCTGTTCATGCTCTCTGTACGTGTGTGTATATATATCTCCTCAATATATGTTCCACTCTATATGCATCCAAAGAAGTGGGCTGCAGTCCACGAAAGCTTATGCTCTAATAAATTTGTTAGTCTCTAAGGTACCACAAGTACTCCTGTTCTTTTTACATCTATTTGCTATTTATAGTTATTTGACTATGCAAACAAATTTCAAATTATGAGTTGTTTATAAACTGCTCTTTTTGACTATTCGCGGTGTGAGACTGTTCACCTAAGTCAGATCTTGGCCTTATTTCTACACCACGATTGGAAGATTGAAACTTTTATAACAGAATAATGACTAGCGAATACCGAGCATTCTTGTGCATGCACAAATCACCTTGTTTGCATGTGAATGCGGGTATTCATACGAAGATCACCCATTCTCCAAACATTTGTGCCAAACCAAAACAAAAATTTCACATCAACATTCTGAAATAGTGACTCAAATGTGATTGAATCAACCAGCCATTCAGAAATTGAATGCACAAACAACGAATTAAACTATTCAAGCCTCACTTGCACTCAATGTTTTAATGATGATTTTCAGTATTTGAAATTTGGTCTTGTGTGCTAGATCACACAAACCGTTTTCAAACAAATCTCATTTGAAGCCTCTCAGATGAGCCATTTTGTAGTCAGGATATGGGGAAAAGTGAGATTTCTTCAAACTACGACTAACTTCTGTTTTTTCTATGGCTTGTCTAAATAACTTTAAACTTGGTTAAAAAATAATTGTCTGGTCACATGGAATGCACATGTCAAGTTTTAAACTAACCCTCTCCTTATTAGAAATTATGGAAGAGAAAGGGGAAGAGGACAAAATCCAGGTTATAATGAAAAGTGAGACTTCACTCCAGAGCAGCTCTCCCCATTCCATAATTCTGTTCTCTGTTATTATAACTAAACTATTAACAGAAATATTACAGAGCTTTCACCCCCTTCGTGTGTGAGCCCTCTATTCAGGATGATGCTTGCCCCCATTATTCGAGTTCTTCTTGCAATTCTAACTGTCCAGATTATAGAAATCACTGGTTAAAAATAAAGAGGACTAAGTGCATTTTTGTCTTAATTCTTCTTACCTCCATTAGAACAAACAGTGCTGCAAAGAAAAGAAGTGTTGCCCATTCCACTCTGTTTAGTATCATCTCAAAATCATGGATGTCAGCTAACACTAGTAGCCAAATAGCTCCCAACATTGCAATCCACCCTGCATTAAAAAAGGAGAACAGGGAGTATTTGTTACATTTTCTAGATTTGTCTAAGATGCACATTTATTTTTCTAAGGACATAAAATATACAGTAACACATTTTTCATTTAAACATTTTCTGACCTATTTTTTTGTGCTGACTGTAGCAACGAAATTTCACAAAGCTCTTTTACAAGAATATGTTCTAGATTTATGTAGAAATAGAAACCTTGTACAAATGTAGGAGGAGATCCACGTTTGATTAACAATCTTATGCTGTTGGGGCCAGCAGTTTCTGGGAGTGCTGAGGAATCAACAAGTATGTTCAGGCTTTAGCAAGAGGAAGCATCTTGTGCTGCTGAAAAATCCACTGAGTTTGCTTCACAAATAAAATTCCATCTGATTAGGATAGGCACTGAAAGGCGTTCTCTGTCCAGTCCTCCTCATACAGGATATTTTGGCTAAAGGATAAACTGAGGAAAGGAAGGCTATTCCAGGATAGGGGGTTCTCTCTTAAAAACAGTGATAAACTATGTATATATGGAGTATTCATGTACCGACATTTACATATATACTGTATATAGATGTTAATACAGTTAGACAGACAAAGTGGGTGAGGTAATCTCTTTTACTGGACCAACTTCTGTTTGTGAGAGAGACAAACTTTCAAGCTTTCTCACCAACAGTAGTCCAGTAAAAGAGATTATCTCACCCACCTTCTATGTCTAATATCTTGGGACTATCATGACTAAAATAACACAGCATACATTAATACACTTATACACTTCTTTTCATCCACAGATGTCTAAAAGCTCAAAGCTCAATATTCAACCAGGAAAAACAACCACAGAATTTCCTGACTCATACTCTAGGGTTATTGTCAACATTATTTAAATGTATTCTGGAACTGTCTGTGCATGAAATGGCAATTTTTGCCAAGGGACTATGCCAAATTTCAAGCCAAGAAACCAGATTTCAAAGAGAATTTTCACTAGGCATATGCCCATTTTTGCTCAGAAGGAAACTCGACTGGATAAGGGGCCAATATTTGGATGAAAAACTATTGATATACATCATTTTTGAATTGTTAATGATATGCACAAAACTCCTCACCATTTCAAGTTATTTCTCTTTTTGTTGTGACTATTTCCTACATCTCTATCAAAGTGTTATAGTTGAAACATTATACCTCTGCGGGAAAAAATCTTTCCTCGTAGAAATCTTGAAGTCAAAACTAATAATCAAGTACTGAAGATGATTTAGAGATACTAAGATCCTGCCACAGGGCAGGTAGATACATAAAATGGCCTTCTAAGGGGCCACTTCTAGCTCATTGATATTGTGAAATAGCAAAATACAGCAGATTGATTCCATGCACTTAAGATCTGGGGCCATTCATCTGGTACATATGTGCTTCTGCTTCCCTTGTCCCCAAGGAACATAGAACATAAAAATGGCCATACAGGGTCTGACCAATGGTCCGTCTAGCCCAATATCCTGTCTTCCAACAGTGGCCAATGCCAGGTGTTTTAGAAGGAATGAACAGAACAGGTAATCATCAAGTAATCCATCCCCTGATGCCCATTCCCACCATCTGGCAAACAAAGCCTAGTTTTTAAGAAAATCCAAAGGTTTAAAATTAAAACTCAAGGACATTCCATCTAAATTTGATTAAAAAATAAAAGTAGAAACATACAGATCAAATATCCTTTCCGTTAATGAAGTTAGCAAATGTTGACTGATGCCCTTCAATTCCTAAAGAAAGAGATCCACTGTAGTTCTATACAAAGATTCCCTTACACAGGAGATGCAATTTTTATTCTTCCAATACATATGTAGTTTTGGAACTTTAAATAACATATTGCATGCTTCCAAGGGAATTTTAGATTAATTGTGATCCTTGGAGCACAGCACAATTGTTGAAAATACTGCATGCATAAAATTAGAGAGAAAATTTCTTTTAGTTATGTAGCACTCAGAATGTCAAGAAAGGCCTTTATAAAGCCACATAATATTGGATCCTGATTAGGAATGTTCATTGCCTTTTAATGGATTTGTAAAATAGTCATGTATATATTATGTTCTACTATATAAACACTTTCCCCCTTGACTTTAACTGCTAGCGCAGTCAAGTGTCAGAGGGGTAGCCGTGTTAGTCTGAATCTGTAAAAAGCAACAGAGGGTCCTGTGGCACCTTTAAAACTAACAGAAGTATTGGGAGCATAAGCTTTCGTGGGTAAGAACCTCACTTCTTCAGATGCAAGTAATGGAAATTTCCAGAGGCAGGTATAAATCAGTCTGGAGATAACGAGGTTAGTTCAATCAGAGAGGGTGAGGTGCTCTGCTAGCAGTTGAGGTGTAAACACCAAGGGAGGAGAAACTGCTTCTGTAGTTGGATAACCATTCACAGTCTTTGTTTAATCCTGATCTGATGGTGTCAAATTTGCAAATGAACTGGAGCTCAGCAGTTTCTCTTTGGCGTCTGGTCCTGACATTTTTTTGCTGTAAGATGGCTACCTTTACATCTGCTATTGTGTGGCCAGGGAGGTTGAAGTGTTCTCCTACAGGTTTTTGTATATTGCCATTCCTGATATGTGACTTGTGTCCATTTATCCTCTGGTGTAGTGACTGTCCAGTTTGGCCAATGTACATAGCAGAGGGGCATTGCTGGCATATGATGGCATATATAACATTGGTGGACGTGCAGGTGAATGAGCCGGTGATGTTGTAGCTGACCTGGTTAGGTCCTGTGATGGTGTTGCTGATGTAGATATGTGGGCAGAGTTGGCATCGAGGTTTGTTGCATGGGTTGGTTCCTGAGTTAGAGTTGTTATGGTGCGATGTGTGGTTGCTGTTCACCAGCACCTCACCCTCCCTGATTGAACTAACCTTGTTATCGCCAAACTGATTTATACCTGCCTCTGGAAATTTCCATTACTTGCATCTGAAGAAGTGAGGTTCTTAACCACGAAAGCTTATGCTCCCAATACTTCTGTTAGTCTTAAAGGTGCCACAGGACCCTCTGTTGCTAGCGCAGTGTTTCTCAAACTGGGGTCGCCGCTTGTGTAGGGAAAGCCCCTGACGGGCCGGGCCAGTTTGTTTACCTGCCCCATCCGATCGTGGCTCCCGGCCAATGGGGGCTGCTGGAAGCGGTGCGGGCCAAGGGACTTACTGGCCGCTGCTTCCAGCAGACCCCATTGGCCTGGAGCAGCGAACCACGGCCAGTGGGAGCCGCGATCGGCCGGACCTGCGGACGGGTTAATTCTTGGTAAACAAACCGGCCCGGCCCACCAGGGGCTTTCCCTACACGAGCGGCGACCTCAGTTTGAGAAACACTGATCTTGGGCATTCCAAAGGCAAGAAGTTAAGCTCTTTAGAAATATTTATAAGCCACAGGAAAAAAAGTTGTTCAAGGTCAGGGATGCTTTAGCAGTATCCACAGAAGGGGTGAACTCCTAATCTCTGTCCATTGCATCCCTTGGCTATCGCCATTGACAACTCCATTATATCCTTCCTGCCTTCCAAACTAAAAACAAAGTGTAATCTATTAATGCAAATTAAATGATTAATTAACTACGACTTGCTTGGTGTGATCTTCACCATAGCTAAAGATCTTTCAGTATAAATAAAGACTATGATGTTAATGGTTCACATGAATTAACTGATTTCTCTCTCAACTATCTAGTCTCAGCCACTACTGCACCACAGCAAAACCAACCAGAGAGCCGATGTTCTGTCCTCACATAGACCTGTGCAGTTCCCATTAAAGTCAATACGAGTTTTGGATTCAAGTCTAAAGGTAAAATTAGGTCCCAAAGCCCTGATTCTCCACCACCTTTGCCCCATCGTACCCTCAACATTTATACCTATACAAACCAAATGCTAAATGGCAGCATTTTAGACCCATATTGCACAAGTGTAACATTTAGCAAACCTGGAACATTTAAGAACTAACAGTTCTTAATATTTCTGGAGCAATCTGTGTAAATATCTTGGCATTTTTTTGTTTCTTCCTGCCTGTCATGAAGACAAATTACCTTAAATGTGCTATACAGAGGGAATAATTATTTGCTAATGTTTATGTAAAGTAACTGAATTGCATAGAGAAGCATATTGTAACTCATTTGTTAACATGGTGCCAATGTTTTATTAGGATGTTTTTCTACAAGTTACTGCCAGTCTTTATAAACTGTATTAGGTTTACACACACGTTTACTACAAGACAGCCTCCAGTGTGGCTTTCTTCATTCCTCTCTAACAGATCCCAGAGAGTAGTGATGGGTAGCAGCTCCTAGCCCTCAAGCTCTCACATGTGCAGCTGTACAGGGAGCAATCATATCACCTCTCTCTTTTTTAAACATATGTAGTATAGGAGACACTAGGAAAGAAATTATTATGCTATCATGCCTCCCCACTATAATTACACACAACTTTCCATCTCTTTCTCCGAAGGCGCAATCTATGTCATCACATACTGTGTCCCAGGCAAAACAGAAGTGAGGAACAGGGAAACACTTCAAGGAGTTTAATCAAGACTTTGGCCAGACTCTTAAATCATCTGCCTTAAGAGGCCTCCACGTATCACTTAGCCCTAGTCCATGGAAACCAGACTGAAATGATGCCTTCTTCCAAATCCAGCTAACCAGGGGACCACGCCCACTGATACAGACCTAATCACTCCGTGGGTTTACTGTGTTCTGACTGGACTAGAGTAACTTCCTTTCCCCAGGACTGTCTGTGTCTATCAAAGTTAACTAGAAACTCCACTTTGTGCAATGCATGGCAGACAGCCTCTGGGGATGGACTAGCTATGGAGAACATATCACGTCAGGGCTTTGTGCACTCAGTTGGCTTCCCGCTCATCCTTGCTCCAGTTTAGGGTCCATTCCCTAATCTTGAACTATTTTAAGGAACTAGGGTACTATGGAGACTGGCTACTCTATTCAAGACTCTCAGAGCCCATTGTACTCTACAGGGACACAGAAACTATCTGCGTCCATGGGGAAACTATCAAGACTTGCATCTCATGAAGTGGGCATTCACCCATGGAAGCTTATGCTCCAATACTTCTGTTAGTCTTAAAGGTGCCACAGGACCCTCTGTTGCTTTAAGCCTAAACTTGTTGATTGAGAGTTTATATCCATTTGTTTTTGTGTCTACATTGGTGTTTAACTTACATAACTCCTCTGCCTTCCTAGTATTTATCCCTCTGGTGTATTTATAGAGTGCAAGCATCTCTCTCCTCAGCCTTCTTTTGGTTAGGTTAAACCAGTGTTTTTCAAACTGGGGTCGCCACTTGTGTAGGGAAAGCCCCTGGCGGGCCGGGCCGGGCCGGTTTGTTTACCTGCCCCGTCCGCTGGTCCAGCCGATCGCGGCTCCCACTGGCTGCGGTTCACCGCTGCAGGCCAGTGGGAGCTGCTGGAAGCAGTGGCCAGTAAGTCCCTTGGCCCGCACCATTTCCAGCAGCTCCCATTGGCCTGGAGCAGCGAACCACGGCCAGTGGGAGCCGCGATCGGCTGGACCTGCGGACGGAGCAGGTAAACAAACTGGCCCGGCCCACCAGGGGCTTTCCCTACACAAGCGGCGACCCCAGTTTGAGAAACACTGGGTTAAACAAAGCCAAGTTCTTTGAGTCTCCTCTCATAAGGTAGGTTTTCCATTCCTCCGATCATCCTCATAGCCCTTCTCTCCACCTGTTTCAGTTTGAATTCATCTTTCTTGAACATGGGAGAATAGAACTACACACAGTATTCCAGATGAGGTCTCAAAAATGCCTTGTATAATGTCTCTACAGGGAATACCTCATCTGATGCATCCTAGGACTGTATTAGCATTTTTCACAGCTGCATCACATTGACCACCCATAGTCATCCTGTGATCAAACAATACACCCAAGACTTTCTCCTCCTCAGTCACTTCCAACTGATAAGTCCCCAGCTTACAGCAAAAATTTAGGTTAGTCCCTAAATGCATGACCTTGCACTTTGCACTATTAAATTTCATCCCATTTCTATTACATCCTACATGGTTTGAGTTTTAGAAATATAATAGATCAGAGAGAGAGAGAGAGAGAGAGAGAGAGAGAGATAAACCAGTCAGTGTGTCTCTTGTTTGATGGACTGATCTTAAACTCCTGTTCTGTACAGTTATGATTTCTATGGGATACAGTTACAGTTTCTATTGATTGTAGAGAAATAGGACTATCATGAAACTTTAATGTATCGTGCACTCTGAAAATTCTGTGATGCCTCCTACACAGGAAGGATGTGCACATATTCTGCACTGCCCCAGGAAAAAACAGAAATAGTTTTGTGCTTTGGTTTATTTGACATTAAACTCTACTGAGAAAGAAAATCTTCAGAACAGAAAAATCTCTCATTGCAAACAGAATATTATTGCAGCCCAAAAGAAAGCTGACTTTCTATTTTGAAAATAATCAAGCACTTGAATTAGTGTCTAGAATATGAGGAAGGAGAGGGAAAAGATAACCATGGCAGCTGCAGACTTTGCAAATGACTAATTAAGAAAAAACTGTTGCTTTTAATAACTGGGATATTATTTGGCTTACACCCAAATTGAAAAGCTTGATAAAATGGGCATCCTTCTAAGAATCTGAAATCCTTAGAAACCATATATGCATCTTAATTGTTGTAATCTGAAATAGTTTTCTTTGCATGAAAATCTTAAGGGCACATCCAGAGTTTCCATTTGTGCAAGTCATCAGACACATTTGCAGTGAAGACAACTTTTTTTTATATCATATAGGTACACACACACAGAATACAAAGTGATATTAGTATGAGCTTGGTATGACTGCACTGGCAAAGTCACTAGTAAATTAAGTAGATCATCCCAAACAAGTGGTGATAAAAACAATACTACACAATAATACCATTTATTCTGAACATGTTAAAGAAAAAGTTTTAGATACGTTTTACTGAGCTTCAAAAAAAATGTTAGTACTATGAGTTGCAGCCCTGTTCTTGCCTTCAAAGGGACTACTCACATGCTTAAAATTAACCATGTGCCTAAATACTTTACCAGATTGAGGCCTCATTTAATATTAGCCTAGCAATATAGAGCCCAGAGGGAGACATGAAAATCTGTATAAATAACCAAAAGCATTTTTCTCTACCTAAAAATGTTATGATTTGAAAGCCTAATATCAAAGTGCAAAACAGATGCTGGGTTCCATTAGCAAGTTTGGAAGTTTCCCTATCCAGTTGTATACAGATTCCATTGCTAGCCCTGTGCAGCGACAAGATATTGAAATTTAAACCCATCACTGGTGAAGTTTGCCCCATTCTAGAACTTGGGCCAGAGTAATTTTGAATGGAAATTCCCCCATGTGAGAGAAACAAAGAAACAAATTTCTCTGACAGGTTGCCTTTTTCTTTTTAGGTGGTTGTTTGTTGAAGCCTCAAGGTGTGGAATTTTAGAAGTAGTCCCAGAGTAGATGAATTCTTTGCCATTGCAGGCCCATGTAGTAAATTCACGTGGTTCTCCAATTAGTTATGTTGGTATCACCACCACATGCAGTGAGAATATGTATGTACACAGCCATTTGTGCATATAACGGGTATGTGTGTATTATAAAGGTAAAATAGTACCTCTATATTAAGGCTGGAGTCTATTTTACAATTAAAGAAGATATTCAGCCTCCTTGTTTTGCAAGATGAATACAGTGCAGCTTTCCCAAATTTACAGCACATTATTTGTGAGTAAAGACTGAATTTTCTGGAATTTGTAAATAAATCTGTTACTTGGTTTATGAATTGAAATTAATTAAAAATTAGCCCTTTAAGAAAACTCTTTTCCCCTGTCTCTCACTTTTCATCAGTTCCTTTCTGCTGATAAATGGCTGGCCTGTTATAATTGGCATTTTCCATATAGTTAAAACTCCCCACCAGCTAGTGATGAGTGTGCATTTAACAAAATCAGTTTGCAATTAAACACCATTATTAATGATTTTTCTCCTATCTTTTCCAATGTACTCAAAAATTTTCTTCGGTCAAAATGACCACTATTACTCATAACTTTGTGTGTGTGTGTGTGATTTGTGCATGTGTGTGTTTTTGGGACCCACCAGGTACGTTCAGGGCTAGCAACTAACTTGTCTTCAGTGCTTTCCTTCAAGTCATGGTACACCTTGCATGCTATTAAGTATATTAAGAAAGTTTGGGGCACCACAGCACTCCAGCAACCCCATCAAGAGGGGACAACTATACATCTTATATGTGCTGTATCAAAAACCCAGGATGTTCCCCAAATGAAAATTTGTTTACAAGGGATGAAACTTTGCTAGGGATGTCATATCTAAAAATTAGGGAATGCCAAGTTATGGAACATCTCTTAACCACTCACTAATGCCCAAACACATCTCCACGGATGGTGATAGACTCCACATCTTCACAAGGAACTTCCATCGGCCTCCAACACAAGAAAAAACACACAACACATTAATCTCCCTCACAGTAGAATACAAAACTTTAATTACAGCTTCATATTTCCTCTACAAAAATATGCAACCTGAGTACACATGCACTCCACACATGCAATCTGAGTACACATCAACACTGAGTATATGTTAATATATGCGTGTGTGTGTGCGTGTGTGTGTGTGTGCGCGAGAGAGAGAGATCGATCAGACAAATACACACAAAATGTGGAACTATTTGGATCCATTAATGAAATTAAAGACATAGAATCACTGAAATGTAGAACTGGAAGGGAACCTCGATACATCATCTAGTCCAGTCCCCTGCACTCATGGCAGGACTAAGTATATCTAGACCAACTCTGACAGGTGTTTGTCTAACCTGCTCTTAAAAACCTCCAAGGACAGAGATTCTACAACCTACCTAGGTAGTTTGGTCCAATGCTTAACTACACTGACAGGTAGGAAGTTTTTCTTAATGTTTAACCTAAATCTCCCTTGCTGTAATTTAAACCCATTACATTTTATCGTGTCTTCAGTGGATAAGGAGAACAATTTATCACCCTTCTCTTTATAACAACCTTTTATATACTTGAAGACTATTATCATGTCCCCACTCAGTCTTCTCATCTCCAGACCAAACAAACCCAGTTTTCCAATTTTTCCTTGTAGGTTTTCCAGATCTTAAATCATTTTTGTTACTCTTCTCTGGACTTTTTCCAATTTGTCCACATCTTCCCCACAGTGTGATGCACAGAACTGGACACGGTACTCCAGTTGAGGCCTTATTAGTGCTAAGTAGCATGGAAGAATTACTTCTCCTGTCTTGCTTACAACACTCCTGCTAATACATCCCAGAATGATGTTTGCTTTTTCTGCAACAGTATTACACTGTTGACTTATTTAGTTTGTGATCCACTATAACCCTAGATCCTTTTCTACATTACTCCTTCCTAGGCAGTCATTTCCATTTTGTATTTGTGTAATTGATTATTCCTTCCTAAGTGGAGTACTTTGCATTTGTCCTTGTTGAATTAAATCCTATTTATTTCAGACCATTACTCCAGTTTGCCAAGATCATTTGGAATTCTAATCCTGTCCTCCAAAGCACTTATAACCCCTCCCAGCTTGGTATCATCCACAACTTTATAAATGTACTCTCTATGCTATTTCAAAATCATTTATGTTGACTAAAATGCTGAAAAATTCCACTCAGAAAGAACCCCTTCTGCTGGACTCTCTTTTTCTAACAGTTCTGAATGTAAAATAAAATTGTACTGCACTGAAGTATTTTAAAGCATCTTAATTTTAGTGCTGTTATTTTACCATATGTACCTGAATACACAAATTGTATGAACATGTGTTAAGTTTTTAGAAATAATAAATGTTGGCACCAGCTAAGTATTTTTAATCTTTAATAGACTTTCTAACGTTGCCTGAACACAATCTTGTACCGTCTTTATTAGATCTCTTCTGTTAAGTAAGTGATATTTGTTGGCCTCTTAAAACAGGTCTCACTATATATAAATGATTTCTAGGCTGTTATGCCACTTGCAGTAGCACATTTTAAGACTGCCTCAGGGATGAAACTGTGATGGTGATTGTGTAGGGCAGTTTGCAATGTGACAATGGTAGCTTCATCCAGCATGAGTGAATGGAAAGAATGGGAGAGAGCTGAAAAGAAACCGCAACCCATGGTGGAGGGAAGAGATCAATTGAAAAAGCAAAGACCATAGCATAGAATGAGGAGAAAAGGAGACACAACAAGACCAGCTGCTTTTCAGCCACAGATCAGCACATCCACAGTATGAGTGACACCAGATTAAAATTCCAAGGTCAACTGGACTTTATTCAGGTAACCTTTTGTTAAAATAATAGCAATTGGTCACTGTGGGGTCAGAGTGGAGAAATCACATCCACCATTGCATTACAAAGTCCACACTCACTAATCTGGTGATAGTCCTGTTTAACCCAAGTGATAGAAGGTGTGATGATATTTAAGGTAGAATTCTGTGAAAAACGCAATTAAACATTGACATCTGAGATGGCCAAATGCCTCAGGTCACTACCAGTGCCCTAGCTACAGGAGATTTGTATGGACAGATGTAACAGCTACATGACTTCCTATGTTACACAAGTATATATGCCTGCATCGTTTTACACAGCCTTCCCTCAGTAAAAGCTGCCAGATTTTTAAAAAGACAAATATTAAAATATATATCCTACATCATCCTTATGAGTCAAAAAATAAAATGAAGGGGGTTTGAATATTTAGATTGAAAGGGTACATTTCACAAAACAAAAGTTGTACTGAAAACATAGGCATTTGTACACGCAATTATAAGTCACTCTTTGTGCAACTGTCTGGACAATGTCTGTTTTGCAAGGATGAATGCACATTTTGAAGGCATAATTTGGGCACCTATTTTGGGAAATTTGCCTCAAAAGAGATGAATATTAGGAGTGCCCTTGAAAGCAGACACCTTTCTCTCACACATTCCAAGTAGAAGTGTTGCAAAGTTAACTTGTCAAGAAGGCATGGATTGGACCTGACATTCTGTGTTCAAACCAATGTTGATTGCAAGAATCTGGCTCCATTCCAAAATGCTAACTCTCATTATTGCGAAAAGATAATTCACTTTATCTAATTATTTGTGCTATGCAGAATGGTGTCTTTTTTATATATATAACAGTCAGATAAGGATAAGCCAAATACTTTAAAAACCATTATGTTCACCCTCTTTTTAACACCTACACACTTAAATCAAAACAGAAAGCTAGTATTTATTCCACATGGCAGTCAAATCTCTACATGATGTACATCAGAGAGCAGCAAAATAAAATGTGCAAGTCACTCATGTGCCTTTTTGTTCTTGAATCCAAGACACGGCTTCCAGCCAGCTTAACTCAGCACTGCTACATGCTGTAAGAGATGAAATAATAGAAGGCAGTTCATGGGTGGAAATCCTTAAAAGTCAGAATGCCTCAACGTGCCACTCTGCTGTCCATCATTTTCACGCCAGGAGTTAAGGAGACAGCCTCACTTGTAGAAACTGGCAGCTTAATTTTGGCAGGAGAACCAGTTGTGAAAAATTAGCAAGAGGAATTACTACATACAAAAGAGATTGGGATGGTGTGATGGGGTACACAAACCCCACCCAGGACCACAGTGGGTTAAGGAGCTGCTCTGGACTCAACCAGTTCCATCCCATCACACCTGCAAGGCTTGCACAAAGCCGGATTTTAAAAGGGGAGCAAAACAGCTCACCTGCAGGCAGACCAGGGAAGAGAACAGATATTCAACCATCAGCTCCTGAGGAAAGGGATAACTGAAGGCAGGAGCTTCCCAGCCAATTCAGCTGGTATTCACTGGAAGTCAGGAAAAAGGGAAGAAGGATATCCAGTGTCTGGCAAGAGAGGTTTCAGGCAATGAGAGCTGGAACTGCATTAATCAACTCCTGTGGAGACCTGCTTAGCAGACTGTGGTCAGAAAGGAACTGGCTAGAATGTTCTAGGAACAGTGAGGGGCCTTTGGTTGAGGCATGGTAGAGTTCAGAACTAACCAAAAGATATTATATAGAGTTAAACAATGGAACGGCTAGAGACGTTCCTTCATGACTATTGATGGAGACATAATTGAGATAATCCAGTGCACATTATCATAAACAAATGGAGAAGTCTATAGTTTTCAATTGTCCTCATTTCATCAGTACACTGTGTATGCAATAGACTAAGGATCAGATCCAAAGCCCAGTGAAGTCAACATAAAGACTTGCACTGATTTCAGTGGGCCTTGGATAAGAGCCTAAATCCAGACAGGCAGAGCCTAGTAAAATTAAAGTTCTTCTAATTCACCACCACCACCCGCATAAATAGTATCAGCTATGCAATTTATAGTGAAGGTCTCCCTCAGACAAATGTATTAGGGCCAAAAAATCAGAAGCATTAACATGTATGAAGTATTTTTCATGCAATTAGTTTGTTCAACCTTTTATTTAAAGCTTTGTGAAAGAAGGTTGGTTCCTGGAGTTTCTGTCCTACCCTCTAATTTACTAAACCATATGGCAATGCTTTAGAAGTAAAATGATGGAAGAAGAAATATTAGCTGTTAAGAACTTAAATACGGGTGAGATTCAAATATCACTGTGAATAGTTACTTTGCAGTCAATACCTATAAGCTCATTTGTATGGGAAATTATTAATATTTCACCCCTAGATACTTCGGAAGAAAACGCTAAATTCTGCAAATGATTAAAGAGAATAAATCACTTTTTACACAAAAGGCACATTGAAATAGGCTATGAATACTGAATGAACCTTGAGAATTTTTATTTTGGCACAAAGCCTTAGCCTCCCTTAAAATGTGTGATACACAATCTTTTTTTGTTTAATATTCTAGAAGCCTTCCCAGTACATTTGATATTCTTGATTCCTAAACTAACATGTGCTACCCTAAATCAGTTATTTAAAATGTGCTTCCAAACATTTTGGAAGAAGGAAACCCAAGACAGCAGCAAACTTTTAAATTAGTGACCTTTCACCTTAAGTATCCCTAAAACTCATCTGATATAACATTTAATTTCTAAACTGAAATGTCAAAACATTCCCTCCACTCTCCCCCCCCCGGCATTCTTTTTTTACCTAGCATCAATCTAGTTTTACACATTACTATTTACATTAATTTAGTTCACATGAAAGATGATAGGGCTGTACAACCCTTAACAACCATGCACTATGGCAGTATCAGAAGATTTACCCTATTTACTACTAGTGCTGGGTGGTGGCTATAGCCTCCCAGAATTCTAGAACAGCAAGCTGAGGCGTAAAATTGAGAAAGACAAAGATTATTAGAGTTGACACTCCTTTCAAGATGAATGGAGGCTGTTTGCCTCTGGCATAAATCCTCTTTGCTCCCTGGCAGCTCTGGAGGTCCCTACACAGCCCTGCCTCAGGTGGGGTGGCCGGTGGGGAAAATCCCTTCACACCCACCCCAAAGGAACTCCCTAATACACAGGTCAGTTGCTCAGGCTGTGTCCTGGTAACAAGATTGGGACAATAACCCATAGACACCATTTTTTTCAGGCTGTCTACACTCTCAGAAAGACACCCCCCAGTTTACATTCATTTCACATTTGGAATATTCTCTTTGCATAAGGATGTGACTTTTTCACAAAGTTTAAACTGTGTAGAACTTAACCGGTTATGAAAAGTTTCCTATTTGTCACTCATAGGTAGGTTTGCCTAGTCCTGGACCTGTAGATTTAAGTCATCTGAATTAGGTGCAGCACTGTCAGCATCTGTGCAAGCTTCTGTACACATCGTTCCCTGCTTATTTTCCTCAACTGTACTGAGGAAGAACCACTTCTGCTATGAACTAGTGAACTCTGAGATCCACTTTTTGAAACATGTTAAACAAGAACCCATAAGTAGGGGATGGAAGATGCTTAGGTTTCATAGGGTGCAGTGATTGGAGAATCAGGCTCAGTGTTTCTAAGCAGAACAAACATTGGTGCAGTGCATATTACATTCAAATTTTTAGTTTTGAATGTAACTTCTATACAACTGTACAATGTAACAACTATAACTTCTAATCAAGTTTATGTGAGACTCAGGAGCAACATAGAGCTTTCTTCATCACTAGGCAATTTTCCAAGCAAGCGCTATACTTGGCTACTCAACCACTAGTCTGTTATAATCACTAGTTCAATCATAGAAACTACCGTAAAAGCTGGCAATCTGCATGTCTGTTTAAACAACAGCAGGCTGAAAATCAAGAGAAATTACATGGGCAAAACTCACCGAGCTGAATTGGAGGTGTCACTCATTTTTGTATAAAGACAAAACTTCCACTCTAATTTGCATAATACACTCTATGGACGTCATTTGGTTTTATTCTGCTGGTGCCCTTTCGAATTATAGTCTTTAATTTCTCTTGTCAATTTCTTCAAAACTTCCTGAGCATTATGTAAACAAGTCAGTAAATATAGCAAGTGGTTTCCAAAGAAAGGACAACACAACAAGGGCCTTTTGTAATCACAATAGTTCAACACATGACTTTGTCTAAATGTAATGCATTGGCAATAAAATAAAGAGGAGGCCTGTAAAATCTAGTTTACTGAATAAAGCAAAAGTCAGATTAAATGAAATGAAAACAATGAATGCACTCTTTTTACAGTGCTCAGGTCACAGGATTTAAATGTTATAACAATAGAAGATCCCATTGATCATGAGAGGAACACTCAAAGGGCCAATGTTAGGGTGCAGCCGAGCAGCACTCAACACAGGTTTCAAGGACAAAATTTTACATAATTACTGGAAGTTAAGAACAACGCTATGTATGGCACAGCCAAAGGTTTGAACTGCAGTGAATCTAAAATACAAATGAGAATTAATTCTCAAGGAGGTACCCAAGTGTGAGCACAGAGGAATTCACCAATTCAATCTTATAATTTTTAGACACAGTTAAGAGGTAACTTGATCACTATCTATAAGTGTGTATGGGGGGAACCGAAATTTGATAATAGAAGGCCCTTCAATCTAGCAAAGTATAACAAGGTTCAATGGCTGGAAGTTGTAACCAGATAAATTCAGACAAGAAATAATGTGCACATTTTTCACAGTGAGGGTAATTAACCACTGGAACAACTTGTCACAACCCCGGAGTAGGCTACTCCTGCTGAGACCCTCTTGCAGTCCCCGAAGTGCACCTGTATTATGTGGCAGGCCTGTGCCTCCACTTTGCCTTGGGGTGGGATCTCATGATCCAACCATATCCAACTGGGTCTCCGGTTTATACTCTCAGTTGTCAGCTGTGTTATTTAGCTAGCACAATGGGCCTGGCACCTGCAGGAGCTATCTTCCCGGAGCCTGTGACAGCATGTGTTTGCAGTGATACGGAAACAGCTACTTCAAAACAAAGCATGATTTATTCTGCCCATAAGGTACACAGCACTTACAGAAGTGGATTTAAAATAACAAAGAGCCCAACACACATATTCCTTTACGTACGCCTAACCCCTTTATCCATAGCCAAGGCAAGTCTGGTTTGTTCCCTGTCTACAAGCTGAAAGAAACAGCCTAGATTGCTTGCAGCCTGCTCCCTCTCCAAAAAGAAACACTAGAAATGGAAAAGGTACAGGGAAGGGCAACAAAAATTATTAGGGGAATGGAATAGCTTCCATATGAGGAGAGATTAAAAAGACAGACTGTTCAGCTTGGAAAATAAATGACTAGGGGGAATCTGATAGACGTCAATAAAATCATGAATGGTTTGGAGAAAGGATAAATAACACTCCCTTATTCACTTTCACATAACACATGAACCAGGGGTCACCCAATGAAATTAATAGGCAGCAGGTTTAAAACAAACAAAAGGAAGTACTTCTTCACACAACACATAGTCAACCTGTGGAACTTTTTCCCAGGGCATGGTGTGGAGGCCAAATGTAAAACTGGGTTCAAAAACCATTCTACTGGGGAGGGAGTTGGAAAGGAAGTTCTGCAGAGAAACCGTGTGGCCTATGAATAGCACATAGCCAAGTTATGGGAGCTTCACTTTAGAGCAGTGGTTCCCAAACTTGTTCTGCTGCTTGTGCAGGAAAAGCCCCTGGTAGGCCAGTCGGTTTGTTTACCTGCCGCGTCCACAGGTTCGCCTGATCGCGGCTCCCAGTGGCCGCGGTTCGCTGTTCCAGGCCAATGGGGGCTGCTGGAAGTGGCGACCAGTATGTCCCTCAGCCCACGCCGCTTCCAGCGGCTCCCATTGGCCTGGAACAGCGAACCATGGCCAGTGGGAGCCATGATCGGCCGAACCTGCGGATGCAGCAGGTAAACAAACCGGCCTGCCAGGGGCTTTCACGGCACAAGTGGCGGAACAAGTTTGGGAACCACTGCTTTAGAGTAATACAGAGGAGCAAATTGTGGACAGGTTGAAAGGCATACAAAGAGAAAAAAAAAACAAAGAAAATTATGTGAAAAAAAAATCTGTTAATGTTACATCCAGGCAAGACTCAGGGGAAAAAAATACACTTCAAAAACAACATCTCATTACCAGATCATACGTCAAATAGTACAGAATGCTACATAGGTATAACTGTTACATATAAAGTGTAAACATATAAATAAATAATAATTGATGTATGATGCTAGCACATATGAGCCATAGTCAAAAATCATTGTGCTAGGCACTGTACACACCTATAGTGAAATGAGTATCTTCCCTGGAGGGTTTAACCAACAGAATAAAAGTTACTTTAAAAAAAATCAAATACAGAAGAGGCAGAATGAAGGCTGTTGTGGGAACCTTCACTCTCAATTTTCTATTTCTGTTTGTTTAAAGTCTGAGCCTTAACACTGCATTAACATATGTATTTGCATATAAATAGAACTAAGTAAATTAATGAAGGGATACAAGAAAACTGAACAGGAAGGCAGCTAGCATTTAATAAGGCTGTTAAATATGCTGATTTTATTGTTTAGATTAAAACATCAGCCTTTGCAAATTATCTTAGTGATTTCTAATTCATAATGGAAAAATTATATCAATGCTGGGGTTTGATAAAGAATTCTATAATCTTTCTGATTCACTCTACCAAATTCAGTTAAAAGTTATTAGATTGCTAACACTAACTTTTGTATAACATATTATTCTGCAGGAAACATAAACACCCATCTAAGATCCACTTTCCTTTTTGTGAGCAAAAATGTTGCACAACTTTAACAGAAGCATTAGAGTATATGATAAGTTGTATTTTAAGAAAATTATTTCCATATACTGGAGAACTGAAAAGCCAAGGAGAATCACAGCAGAAAAAGTTCAGTAACAATAATATGTAACTGATAGTTAAAATTAAGTTCAGGAGTTATCAATAAGCCCTCATGGTGTGAGCTTGCGGCCCCCATTAACACTAATTATAGTGGCACAGCAGCACCATTATACTTAAGGTTGTGTCATTACTTCTGTTTAAAGGTCGACATTTCTAAGTCCTCTAAAATCAACATGGTCACTTGGATTCCTTGGAAATTTGGTGCGCCTCAGAAGAGTCACTTGAGATAGGGACTGCGAAGCTGTAAGCCCTGAAAAAAATAGTCTCAGTTTTAACAAAGGGAGTGCAAGGCACCACTAAATCCTCACAGGACCCAAACTGAGACTGGTATTTACAAAAATGTACATTTTTATAGTGTCTATGCGCCAATACAAAAGAACAGCTAGAGGGTTTCCATTCCTGCCATCTTATATGCTTTAAAGCTCAGCACCTGTAAGTGTTCCAAAATCCAAATAGTTACTCAGATCACTTTGAAATTTGGTGCACCACATGGGGACATGGATAGTGTCAGTGATCCAAATTTAGGGTCATTTGGGGTCCAAGTTACATGCCTCCCCCCGAAAAAAACTGTTTTCCTTCTGCTGCCTTGTTCTGTTAAACAGAGAGGTACTAATAAGTGAATGAATGACAGACCTCATTCAGATTGTTGGCTGTGAACTTACTGTGACATTCCCCTCTGGTGTTATCTGGCCCAGTGATCTGCTAGGTCACCCCAATCCTTGACTCTGGGAGCCAGCCTTACCCTGCTCTGCTGTGAGAACCCCCACCCCTGGGCTGTTCACACACAGCCTCTGGCATGCAAGCTGCTCCTTGAATTGTGCAACCAAATGACGCTAGCCAATATCTCCGGTCCCAGATACAACCCTAGGAACCTCCGTCTTGCAGTGTCCAGTTATGCCCACTTATATGAGTTTGTCAATTTAACAAAGAAATTGATATGTACCAGGCTTGTTGTCCCAAGGGGAGTCTCTGACACGTTTCAAACTAAACACACTGCTTCAGGTAGAACAAACAGATTTATTAACTACAAAGATAAATTTTAAGTGATTATAAGTCAAAGCATAAGTCAGATTTGGTCAAATGAAATAAAAGCAAAATGCATTCTAAGCTGATATTAATACTTTCGGTGCCCTTACAAACTTAGATGCTTCACACCACAGGCTGGCTGGCTGCTCTTCAGCCAGGCTCTCCCCTTTGATCAGCGCTTCAGTCGCTTGGTGTGGTGTCTGTAGATGTAGGTGGAAGAGAGAGAAAGAGCATGGCAAATGTCTCTCCCTTTTATCATGTTCTTTCTTCCCTCTTGCCTTTGCCCCTACCCCTTCAGAGTCAGGTGAGCATTACCTCATTGCAGTCCCAAACTGACCAAAGGAAGGGGGGGTGACTCACTCGAGATTCCAACAGATCCTTTTGTTGCTGCCCAGGCCAGCGTCATTTGTTCCCGTGAGGCTGGGCTTTGTTTGTCCCATGCATACCCTGACGTGGTGTGAACTGCCTCTCTGCTCTTGGAAAGTTTTTGCCTGGGCTTATTTTAAGCCATGAGGATACATTTTCAGCCTCATAACTATATACATGAAATTATAACCTATAACATTACTGTGACAACAATTACTCACATAACGACAATGCTCAGTGCATCATGAGCCTTCCGAAGACACCCGACATGACAAACTTTACATTGGATACCACACAATCATTTTACAAGGATGAACATGGGGGTGCTGGGTGTTCCCCCGAGGTACAGAGCATCACACTTACCCTTCAATTAACATAACTAAGGCCTGGTGCACACTACACAGTTAGGTTGATGTAAACTACTTTCTGTCGACCTAGCTGTACAAGTATCTTCACTTAAATTGACTCCTGCCAATATAAGTGACTCTCTACACCCATTTAGTAACATCACCTCCCCTAGTGGCAGGTCAATCCAGTGTCAGTGTAGACACTGCATTGCTTCCATCGACTGTTACTGGCTTTCAGGAGCCATCCCACAATGCCCCACCTTGACAATTCAATCAATACAAATGCTCCTGGTGAGGACGTGCACTGCCAACACAAGGAGCCAAGCGTGCACACACACAAGTGATTTAATAACTATGGTGGCTATATGCTGACGTAAGGCAACATAATTTTGTAGTGTAGACATGGCCTAAATATAAGTTAATTACAAGCCCTCACCTAAGACAAAAGACATTTTGAACTGAGGGTATGTCTATACTAAAACTGCTACAGAGGCATATCTGCAGTGCTGTAGCAGTGCTTCCATGTAGACATTACTGATGAGAGGGTTTCTCCCATCACTACAGGTAACATACCTCCTCAAGAGGCAGCAGCTAAGTCAATGGAAGAATTCTGTTTTGATGGGAATGTAATCAAAATATTTTGCAGAAAAAAATTAGACATGTGACTGCTTCCTGGAAGGGGCACTAAGGGGCAGAGGAGTGGGGAAAGAGGAGTAGGGTTGGGGGCTGAAGTAAAGAGAGGAGGTTATGGAGGAGGATAAAGCAGGATGGGTGGTATGGGAGGGGAGAAAGGTTAGGAACTCAAGTGAGGAAGCTGTGGGAGCTAGGGGGCTGGAGGGGTGGGACACTGGGATGGTGAATGTGGGAGTGAGTTTCAGGAGAGTGGGGGAGAATAGAGGCTGAGACATCAGTGAAACCCACATTCTTCCCTCCCATGTGCCCATATCTGGGGAGCTCTGGCCCCTCTAGGGGGATTTGAGCAGCCCTCCCTCCCCCTCATGTGATCTAGCGTATGGGGGGCTTTCCTCTCACTGGTTTCTAAGCCCCTCTCACTGCCTTCTACGCATGTGTGCCAGGGTCTGGTGGGTCCCATGCCCATCTACAGGGGTTGGACACCACCTCTCTATCTCTCCTCATGTGATCCAGTTCAGGGATGGGGGGTTGCCTATTGGGATGGTTTAAGGCCCCCCTCCCTGCTGCAGGATCTGGGGAAGTCCTGCCCATTTGGGTGGGGAGCTAGCACTGGTATGTCTCCTCAAACTCAGAATTACCTCCTCCCCCAGCTTATGTGACCTCTCAGTGGGGTATGATGCTGTATCATGAGTCCCTTTGGGGAAGCACAACAGTTCCAGCTCCACAGGACTGCTGAGACCACTCACTCTGCAGCACAGGTGCTGACAAATCAAAGAGAGGCTCTGAGCTGTAAAGGCTGTCCCTTTCCCTGCCTCTGTCTCTGACTGACCTTATGAGGCTCTGGAGAAGAGGTGGTTAGAGTATCTGAGAGTTGCCAGCAGAGACTGGAACAGAGAAGCAATGTGGAAACTGCCAAACCCCTGCTTCCGATTTGGAAAGACTCCCTAGCTTGTGGAAATAGAGAAGGGTGCTTTTTAAGAGGTAGGTCTGACTTCACTTCATGTTCTCTTCATTCAGCTGCCCACCCTGAGTGCCTCACTAAGACTACTGTCAGGTACTCTGCATGGGGCTATACCTTAACTACGGCTTTGTAAGAGTATTTTGACAGGAATATATGCCACACCGCCTGCTTATTGGTTTCCAGGTGAAGTTTAAAATGTTGACTTTACTTCTCTCTGTGCGCCATACTTCCACAGGTGAAGTCAGCAGAGGTGCTTGAGCTAAAGCTCCACAGGTATACATGAGAAAGGGCTTCTGAGCAAGTGTTCTTTGTGAAGGCCTCACAACTTCAGAACTCACTCTCCCACAGCCTCCATTGCTTTAGTTTATGTCTACACTCTGCACCTTACAATGGCACAGCTGGTCTGCTACAGCTGCACTGTTGTAACGTACGCGGCAGAGCCGCTCTTTGTCCCAGGAAGAGAGCTCTCCAGGCAACAAAATAAAACCACCCCCAACGAGGGGCAATAGTTTCATCACTGGGAGAGCATCTCCTGACAACAAAGCGCTGTCCACACCGGTGCTTTTCGTCATTAACACTTTTTTCGTTCAGGGGTGTTTTTTCACACTCCTGAGCAACAAAAGTTTTAACAATGAAACATAGCCTTAGTCTGAAATAGGCCAAAACTGAAAATCTTCAAGTCATGCTGTAAACCTTATCTTGCCACCCAGGCAGATAAAAATGGGGAGCTTTGGAATAGAAAAATTTAAGAGGGGGAAATAATGGAGAGGGAGGGGGATTTAATCTGAGTTATCTGGTTTGCTGGTGGTGGGTAATTATAAGGGGAGCTGGTAGCAAACTATATGTAGGTTTCCTAACACTTTCCAGTACAAAGGATTCTTGTGACCTTGTCTATGAGAAGCTCTCATACCTCCATTGTTTGCAGCAGGCCTTTGAAAACTGGACCAGAAAAATACCTTTTCTTTGAACCACGAAATTCCATTTAGCTTTTGCTCAATTGTAAACTGTTGAATACATAGGTACCTCTCAGTGGTACCTCTTATTTCAAGGGACATTGCTAATTTTAGTCCCCACATTCCATACAAATTTGATGTCTCCTCAATGAAAATCATTGACATTGATAAGAAAGAATCAGATAACTGAAGTAATACAAAAAGAGTTATTTATACTGAAGGAGTGGCTCCTAGAACATTTTAATTTTCCTGCAGGAATGATTTTTTTCTGCCCCTCATGTTTGGTTTTTGTCATACATAGTACCTCAGCTCTTGGCAGGTTGAGAAGCATGTACACAGGCACCAAGGGAACCCTACCTTTGACCCTTTGATATGGCTCTCCTCTCCGGTAAATGGAAGGAGGGTCAGAGAATGGAAGTCACCAGCATACCTGTCACTACTGATTTAATTGGGACATGCCCGGGTTTGGAAAACCTAATCTGGGAAATTTCTGGTCTGATCAGTTTTCAGAGTAGCAGCCGTGTTAGTCTGTATCCGCAAAAAGAACAGGAGTACTTCTGGCACCTTAGAGACTAACAAATTTATTAGAGCATAAGCTTTCGTGGACTACAACCCACTTCTTCGGTATGCAGGTACTAATAAATTTGTTAGTCTCTAAGGTGCCACAAGTACTCCTGTTCTTTTTGCTGGTCTGATCAGTGTCATAGGACTGTGTGGCAGAGATATGTATAGTATAGAAGAAAAGGACCTTGTGAACAGATTCAAACTCAAATGTCATATTTTTGTTACTAAGTCTATCAGTATGATAAAGCAGAGAAATCAGACTCACCAAGATCTAGATGAATGCCTGGAACAAATGAATTGAGAAAGAACATCAGGATAACAAATCCCAACACAGTCAGGCATTTGATGAGAAGTATTTTGTCTGTTATTCTGTGCTGTAGGTAGGAAAAACATTCAGCAACTATGTTACAGAAGAATTTATTATACTGTACACGCTTTCAATCCCGCATGCATTTTGTAAAGCATAAATCTCTTACTGTAAAGGAAAGGTGATACAGGAGAGAAAAGTAAAAATCTTAAGTTAAGAAAAAGATTCTCTTGGGGGGAAAAAGAAAATTCTGTAGAAACAATGCTATTTTAGACAACAAAAATCTTTTGACATTAGCTACAACTTCTAAATTTGTTTCATATGTAATTGATAATAAAGAAAGTCAATTTTTAAACATTTTCATTATCATACTGTATGTTAGATAAGTGATTACAATTTAGCAGAGGCCACTGTAGATTTAAGGCCCTTGACACAAATGTGAATAGCAGGAATCTGCAGGTCATGACTGCTCAAAATGTTTATATTTGTTCAGCTACCCCAGTTTTAACTTTATTGTAATGGGAACAGTAACACTGAAATGCAATTTCCATTATAATCAGGGCCCAATGCAGTCTGTGATTCTATGGCACAGAAATAAATTAACCCCATGCTATTGAATTCTGCTCCAAAATCTGAGAACCTAATCTACAGGTTCTACTCTTTCCCTTTATTCATCATTCTAGTCTCCACTTTCTACCTAATTCCTGCACTCTCCTTTCCTGACACCTCTTTTCCCCCCAAGATCATATTCTTATCACCAGGCCCCATCTTCTCCCCCATTCCTCTCTAGTTTCCTTTTTTAGTCCCAGTCTTATCTATTGTCTACTGATTCCTCTTTCTAGTCTCACTTGCTCCACCTAGATTCTTCCCCCACTCCATCCTGATTCCTCTGTATAGTCCCAACCTTCTCCCACTCTCTGTCCTGGTATTCCCCTCTCTAGTCACCATTTTCTTTACACACACACACACACACACACACACACACACACACACACACACACACGGTTAAGACTATTTAAAAATCTGATCACACTTTATACTAAGGTTCTTTTAATAAGAGGTTGATTAGACTGTAGCTCTTTGAAACAGGAACTGTGTTTGTAGTGCACATAGTATTGCTAGCCCTGGTCCATGATTGGTGTTCCTAGGTGCTATCACACCACAAAAAATATATTAATATTTATATCATTAACATATTTATATTAGGTTATAGATGGTAATAAGGATATCAGTAGAAGATGTTCTCTATAGCTACAAGCCATGATATAAGCAACCTGTTGAACTGTTGGAATCTATAACAATGGATTAGCAATTTATTAAATCATCAATTAATCATGTATTAACACTTTATAAAAGTATTTATAAATGGAAACTCAGTATAAAGTGTGACCAAAAAACATCATTAAGTAAATTTACGGTTGCAGGTACATATCGGACAGTGGGAGGGGGGCGCAAGTGTGTGTGTGTGTGTGTGTGTGTGTATATACCTAAAGTACATTATAATTAAAACAAAACAAACAAGAAACACAGGAAATTCAAACTTAAGGTTAAACTTAAAAGAAACGTTAACATCTGAATGTGCTACCTTAACTCTGTCCCATTCAGAAGCCAGCCCACCAGCTTTTCTTCCCTGCCTGGAGAGTATTTGATAGGTGCACTGAATTGGTTCCTGCTTTTTCTGCTAGGATATACTTCAAAATATTATCGGTGTACCAAATCAGAGGAACAGTTTTTCTGAAACTTAGTATAACTGCCATTTACCTACTTTTTTTTGGAGCTCCTGAATATTTGTTTCCCAGTTTTTATCTTCTTGTGAAATTTGTCTGAAAGAAAAGGACGCATGCCCTTTAGTTATGAAATTAGAGTTCTGCCACAATCTTAATATAGTATTGGAATACGTCCTCTATTACAACTAGCTCCTCTCACACAGGGGCGTCCCTAGCTGTTCTGGGGCCCTACGCAGCCCCCCCCAGAGGGGTGCATGAGGGGCCCCAGGCCTCTGCGGGGAAGGGGGCCTCTGTGGGGGAGGAGCAGGGAGGCTGGCCCCAGGCCTCCATTGGGGGGGGGGAAGCTGGCTTGTGGGGTAGAGGGGAACAACCCCCCAGCACTCACTGGCAGCACAGCTGGGGCCGGGTTGCTGCACTCCCACCACCGGTGAGTGCAGGCCCGGCCCTGCCGCACTCCTCAGGGGACTGGGGGTGGGGCTGGGCAGGGGCAGGAAGAGGCGGGGCGGAGGCCCTGGGGAAGAGCCGGAACAGGGGCTGGAGCAGCACGCAACTGCTCAGGGTACCAGGAAATTTGGTGCTCCAAATTTCCTGGTGCCTTACGCAGCTGCATGCTTTGTGTATGGGTAAGGATGGCCTTGCTCTCACATTTAGACCATCTTCTTACTTATATAAGCAATGCACTCTAAGTATGAAACCATGGCCTTATTACAACCAATAGCAAAACTCTCATTAACTTCAATGGGACAAGGATTTCACTTTAAAAACCGAACCCTACAGCACATAGACCCTATCCTTATGAAAAGTCCCACTGACTTCAAAAGAACTCTGCAACATTTTAGGTCTGAAAGAGCAAACTTCATTGCAGGACTGAGGCCAAAGACTGTAGTTAGTTCCTGCACCAGTTCTGGAAGTTGACATGTGCCATTTTGAGATAAAACAATGGAGATGTGCCAGCAAATTAAAGAAGTATGGATTGGATGAATGGACTACAGGGTGGATACTAAGCTGGCTAGATTATTGGGCACAATGGGTAGTGATCAACGGCTCAATGTCTAGTTGGCAGCCAGTATCAAGGGGAATGCCCCGGGGGTCGGTCCTGGGGCCAGTTTTGTTCAACATCTTTATTAATGATCTGGATGATGGGATGAATTGCACCCTCAGCAAGTTTGCAGAGGACATCAAGCTGTGGGGAGAGGTAGATATGCTGGAGGGTAGGGAATAGGGTCCATAGTGACCTAGACAAATTGGAGTATTGGGCCAAAATAAATCTGATGAGGTTCAACAGGGACAATTGCAGAGTCCTGCACTTAGGAAGGAAGAATGCCATGCACCGCTACAGGCTGGGGACCGACTGACTAAGCAGGAGTTCTGCAGAAAAGGACCTGGGGATTACAGTGGACAAGAAGCTGGATATGAGTCAGCAGTGTGCCCTTGTTTGCCAAGAAGGCAAACGGCATATTGGGCTGTATTAGTAGGAGCATTGCCAGCCGATCAAGGGAAATGATTATTCCCCTCTATTTGGCATGGCTGTGGCCGCGCCTGGAGTATTGCGTCCAGTTTTGGTCCCCTCCGCCCCCACAGAAGGGAGGTGGACAAATTGGAGAGAGTCCAGCGGAGGGCAATGATTAGGGCGCTAGGGCACATGACTTATGAGGAGAGGCTGAGGGAACTGGGCTTATTTAGTCTGCAGAAGAGAAGAGTGAGGGGGGATTTGATAGCAGCCTTCAACTACCTGAAGTGGGGTCCCAAAGAGGATGGAGCTCGGCTGTTCTCAGTGGCGGCAGATGACAGAACAAGGAGCAATGGTCTCAAGTTGCAGTGGGGGAGGTCTAGGTTAGATATTAGGAAACACTATTTCACTAGGAGGGTGGTGAAGCACTGGAATGGGTTACCTAGGGAGGTGGTGGAATCTCCTTCCTTAGAGGTTTTTAAGGTCAGGCTTGTCAAAGCCCTGGCTGGGATGATTTAGTTGGGATTGGTCCTGCTTTCAGCAGGGGATTGGACTAGATGACCTTCTGAGGTCTCTTCCAACCCTAATATTCTATTATTCTAGTGTGTGTGTGTGTGTGTGTGTGTGTGTGTGTGTGTGTGTGTGTGTGTGTGTGTGTGTGTGTGTGTGTGTGATAGAGATATATCATTTGCATTTTACAATGAAGTTTTTAAAATCTCGATTACTTTATTGAGTTATCAGTATAATCAGCTCTTCCAGCATACCCTGGGGTTCAGGAGCTGTGCTATTAACAGTAATGGATTACATATTGCTGCATTATGCTGAAGGAATCCTGACTTCCAGCATCAATGAGGTAGTTTATATGCACATTTCAGAAGTTCTCTCTTTGGTAAATCATGATTTCTTATAATAATTTTATTTCTTTTTTTTTTTTTTTTTTTTAATTGCCTGATTTTGATCAGGATTTGATCATTCATAAAATGCACCTGCCAGACTATTCAATATGTACAATGTCAGCGTAAACATCATAGGATAGAAACAAAAACATTTCAGGTTACCGAAGGAATTTTTAAAATCCAATTTACATTTCCCTTTTCATGCCCTTTATTTAATTATCTACATTTCACTCAGCTTGGACAATGAAAATTAATAAAGTCAGTTTCACTTTTGTTTAGAATCAATTTCACTATCAGGTTGTTTGTACTGTACTACTTAGGTTTCAAATTCTAAACAGCAACTTTTAAATGACAGGCAGTGATTTTCATTGGAATTTAAAAAAAAAATTGGATTAACATTTTGTTGGACTTAAGTTTTATTAAAAGCTTTTCCCATCCTCAGCACAACATTTAAATTGTGGGTCATATTTAAATTGATAGCGCTTTCTTAAAATGTTGTTAATAAATAATTTTATACATGAGTAGGATGTCTTCCAAAGTCTCATCCTCATTGAAGAGCACTTTAAAAAATAAAATATTAAAATTATTTAGCAGCATGCTCTGAAGGATACTGTTGAATGGAAAAAGGATCACAAACTTACTTTTTATGCCTTCAAATGAAAACTACCTAATGTTTCTAGATCCTGAAGTTCAGGGGCATATTACCAACCTCAAAAAGCCAATTCTGTCTCCTTACATTTATCAAACATCTTTTAGCTACTTACTCAGTCTTTAATCATCGTTGGGAAGGGTGCTGGGTAGAAGGGGCAGCACCTCTTCTCCAATTCCCACGTGATGCTCGAAAGCACACCATGGAATCCAGGTCTGGGCCCAATGGAGAGAACACTGATCTTCACTCTCCTAGCTGTGCGTAACGTTACTAATGTAAAATCCTGGCCTCAGTATCATTGACTTCAGTGGGGCTAGATTTCACTCCTAATCTTATGAACAGATAGTAAAGCATTGATACAGCAAACCCTGCAGTCCCATGCTAAAAACAGCACCCATTCCGCCAGACAGTGGATTTCACAAGTCTCCAAAAAATCTGTGCCTCTACAAAATTAAAGTGATGTGAATTGTGCAGGCTATACCTATGGAACGTTTTGAGTTTTTTTCTCAGCAAGATCTCCAGAGTCAGAACTTTCTGCATTAAGAGGCATTTCACAGCAGTTTCTTCTCTGCTGGCAGGGTTGATGCGTTGTGCTGTCAGTCTCCAAACATGGATCTCGTGTTTCAGTTCTAAGAAGAAATAGGATTGTTTAGCTTAAAGTGATATAGAACGCATATTAAATCAGATCCCCCCACCCAAAAAAACAAAAAACGCAAATACACACTGAATGTCTTGTACTCCAAAGTTAAAAACCACTCAAATGGAAGCAGCATAGAGCTAGTGACCTTCAAAACTATTACTGAAAGTTTGCTTTGGTGTGTAGGAAAAAATAATGATAAATAAAGAGGAAAAACATTTTTAAAACTTTAAATGAAACAAACCCCAGATTCAGTTTCCGAACAACAAATTGTTCCCTCCAATGCTAGTGAGTGGTTCCCATTGAATTACGAAAGAACAGAGCACACATATCCAAGGACAAACTCTGGGTCTAAAATCAAACAATTTGTTTTTAACCTATACAAAACAAACTGTACCCTATTGTACTGCTAACAGAGTGCTAGCCATTTTGTAGAAATATATGAAGGTAAATGCCCCTGTATAAGGAGAATGGACAAATATAAATCAAGGAAGGTGATTGGAATGGAATGAAAAGCATGAAATTGTCCAGGAAGAATTAGCATGAACAATGCTAGCTCCATGATTTGTTGGGATTCTTTTCACTTATTTTATTTTCATATTAAAACATTGTTAATTATATAAAATAAATGTTTTAATTATCCAGTGTGGTGGAATTTTAGCATTGCGTTTGAGAACATGGTGTAATGACATTAAACCATTTCCCAGGGATGCAAGTTCTGGAGACTTCTGAGATGCTTGTTCCATAGGCATGGAGACCGTTGGGAATCCTAGAGTTAACAAAAAGAACAGGAGTACTTGTGGCACCTTAGAGACTAACGAATTTATTTGAGCATAAGCTTTCGTGGGCTGCAGCCCACTTCATCGGATGCATAGAATGGAGCCTATAGTAAGGAGATATATATACACACATACAGAGAACATGAAAAGGTCAGAGTTGTCCTACCAACTCTAAGAGGCTAATTAATTAAGAGAAAAAAAACTTTTGTAGTGATAATCAAGATAGCCCATTACAGACAGTTTGACAAGAGGTGTGAGAATACTTAACATGGGGAAATAGATTCAATGTTTGTAATGGCTCAGCCATTCCCAGTCTCTATTCAAGCCTAAGTTGATGGTGTCTAATTTGCATATTAATTCAAGTTCAGCAGTTTCTCGTTGGAGTCTGTTTTTGAAGCTTTTCTGCCACCTTTAAGTCTGTTACTGAGCGGCCAGAGAGGTTGAAGTGTTCTCCTACTGGTTTTTGAATGTTATGATTCCTGAGGTCAGATTTGTGTCCATTAATTCTTTTGCGTAGAGACTGTCCAGTTTGGCCAATGTACATGGCAGAGGGGCATTGCTGGCACATGATGGCATATATCACATTGGTAGATGTGCAGGTGAACGAGCCCCTGATGGCATGGCTGATGTGATTAGGTCCTATGATGATGTCACTTGCATAGATATGTGGACAGAGTTGGCATCAGGCTTTGTTGCAAGGATAGGTTCCTGGGTTAGTGTTTTGTTCTGTGTTGTGTGGTTGCTGGTGAGTATTTGCTTCAGGTTGGGGGGCTGTCTGTAAGCGAGGACAGGTCTGTCTCCCAAGATCTATGAGAGTGAGGGTTAACAATAATCCACCTAACATTTCTAAACACAATATCCCAGGGCAGCCCACAGGATTCAGGGGGCCTGGGGCAAAGCGGGGGAGCTGAGGCGCTTGTACTCACCCGGCGGCGGTCTGGGTCTTCGGCAGCATTTCAGCTGCGGGGGGCCGTTCAGTCACTCTGCGTCTTCGGCAGCACTGAAGGACACGCCGCCGAAGACCTGGAGCGACTGAAGGGCCCCCTGGTACCAAAATGCTGCTGAAGACCCAGACCGCCGCCAGGCCAAGGCTCGCGGGGCCCCTGCGGGGCCCAGGGCCTGGGGCAAATTGCCCCACTTGCCCCCACCTCTGGGCGGCCCTGCAACATCCTTGTCCACACTCAGGCCAAAATAACATTTAATCTGGTGTTAGAAAACATGACAAGGCCACATTTTGACTAACACAATGTGGTTTTCCCCCCCAGTAGAGACAAGGCCTTGGAGCCTTACATCAAGGGGGAAAACTGTAGCTCCTGCTCAGCTAGAGTGATAGAATGTGTGCATTAGGAACGACCCTTGGATTTCCTAGAAGAATCCTAAGAAAGTACGAGCAGAATCCTTAGTTACACAGATAATATCTAATACCACTTAGAAGGAACTTTTTTCCGAAGTTGAAACCCATTTAAGCAAATTGCCAAGGGTTAATTGCTGCCCAATTCCAGATCACTCATATAGCCAGAGAACTTTAGTATGGGAAGAGAGGCATGTGAAGCTCTTTGTGCTGCTTATTCATAATTTAGCAATAAATAATTATAAATAAGCATTTATTTCATTTACTAAGAGTTATCCTTCAGAATGTCCTGAAAACAAATATTTCCTTATATACTGAGAGAGGTAACATTAGTTCTATTTGTTGTTGTGATTACTTTGCTCACATTATTTAGTAACAGTAACGTATCTATTGAAGCCCCCTCCCTTTGTGACCAATTATTCGCAGTTATCAGATTATAAATCATGCAGAGATGGGTTTAACAAGGATTCACCCTTGATGAAACATTATAATTTTACGTAACTGATGCAAACAAAGAGCCACATACAGCAACTGACTTACATTTTGAATGGCCTCATAAATATGTTTTGCAGGTGCATAAATGATGGTCTTTGCCCAGAGTTTACAATCTAAGGGCTTGCCTATATGAACAGTTAGTAAATGGTAACCTGGGTTGTAAATCTACCCCACACTAGCCTGCTGTGCACCATCTGTATGAACCCTGCTACCGTGCACTAAAAGGTCCCATTTCAATGCAAAAATCTAAAAAAAAGGAGTCTGATTTCCTTATAGGCTTCTTCATTTTCTTTCATCACTCTGATTTTGTCTCTAAAAATGTTGCTTTGCGATCCCTGTATGGTAAAGGGAAAACTTTAAGTGATCCTATATGCTGTCTCAATCTAAATGAGATAATCTTTTACACTGAATGTAAGTACATGAGGTATGAGAGATGCCAAGAAGGTTCTATCACATTGGGATTTCTCTTGAGACCTCAATCTATTGGTTCCCCAGAACTCATCACTCAGGTTTCTTGATTGGCATACACTAAGACTAGACAGCACTGATCAGACTCACGGGTAGGGGCTACGTACAGGGCATATCACAAATCCAAAGAGTCCAGGTGTTAATTACTTTATGTACTAGTTTGACCCTATACTGATGCATGCATCTTCCATCCTACATTCACTTTCAGTCCTCCCTTCATTCAACACATTGAACACTGAAAAACAAGACAAATTTACAAGTGAAATCCTGGTCCCACTGAGGTTTGTCATTGACTTCAGGGGGCCAGGATTTCACCCCACATTTTAAAAAAGTTGTATTTAGTTTATAAAAAAATCAAATGTGTGTTCTCTTCCTGCAATCCTGTTACTCACATTCAGAACGATTCCCTCTTTCAGAATATCGTTCACTCCTCCACTAACACTAGCAATATCAAAGAACACAGTATTGCAAACTCAATCTAATTAATTCTCAAAATCCTTAGTGACGAGCTCTGTTAATTGAATACACTCAGGAAAGCATAACCATCCATGATGGGATGATAATTGTCATTTTATGATAATTTTTAACCTGAAAGTGCACTATACTTCTAGAAGCCTAGGTGGATGAGGTAATAGCTTTCATTGGACCAACTTCTCTTGGTGAAAGACAGTCAAGACAGTTAGCAGTGATGGGCTGTGGCTAATAAAGTGTAAATCATATTCCTAGGAGTACAATTTTCTCCTCATAGTATTGCAGTCTAACTTTTTTCACTAAAATATATTTTTCCTAGCTAAGATTTTAGAGCAAAAATAATTTTATCAATATATTCATTGAACAAGAAAGAAAAAACAGCACCATTGATTTTATAGCTTCACATAACAATAATACAACTTTTATAGGGTTTAGTTCTTAGACGTGCTTTACAATTATTAACTAATTTGTCCTTGTGAAGTAGGTAAATAAGCATTATCCCCATTTTACAGATGAGGAAACAGAGGCAAAGAAGTGCTGCTCAAGGTCTCAGAGGGAATCAGTGTCAGTTGAGATTAAAACTCAGAATATCTTGGTGGGAGCCAGAAACTACTAAGTACCAGACCAAACTTCCCAACAATACCAAATAAGTTAAAGGTACTGATCTTGCAATCATTTATGAGTATGCTCATCTTTATTCACATGGCTAGCCCCTATTGAACTCCTGCAACCCTGAGCATCCTGATATTTACATCCTACACATTATTGTAATAATCTTTGTACAAAACATGCCTGGTGAGGTATCATTTGAAACTAATCATTTACTGATCATTAACATTCTTGCAAGATGTATGTCCATGGTAGGTATTAAGAGTTAGGGATATACGCGAGAATTCTGACTAAAAAGTGTGTTTAAACCAGGCATGTCAAGAGAAGTTTATAAACAAGTCTTCCTTAGACAAAGGAATGCATATTTGATTCTTTGACCAGCCCAATCTTCAGGCAAAGACAATGAAGGTCCATTTTTACATATTAGATAAACAAAGTTATTAAGCTAACAGGTGGGGGAAGAAAGAGCATGGAGCTTTCTTCACCATCAGACTCCATGTTGCCTTCTTCACAGCTTGAATAAACTTTACTTTGAGGGGTAATCCACAGAACAGGCTATAAAGATGGGGGTTGAACCTCAAGTGATAAGCAATTGAATCAACTGGTTGTATACAATATTACTGTATTATAAAAGGGTAGCATGAACTTTTTCTGAAAGCTAATGACACCGGTGATTAATATTGTGAAATATGTATATTAACACTATATGAGTAAATATGGATACTTAATATGTTTTAAAGTCTGTGGCCAAACAGGGAGAAAGAGGTTCCCATCCAGACAGGAGAGAAGGCAACTATTTACCTGTCTCCTATGTAAATTCAGCATGGTGGAATCAAAACAATGGAAGATTCATTTACATACAGGGGGAAGCCCACAGGAAGGGAGGAACAGCATGAGGTAATCCTGCCTCTTGAAACAAAGTCGTTGAATTTTCGAAGACATAAGCAAGGAGAGAAGTCATCTTTGGCACCCATCACTAGACAGACACAAGGGAACAGAGCTCTTGCAAGCTGAGAAAGACGAGTCCTTCAATCAAGACGGAGCTGAAGTCCCTGGGAACAACTTCATAGCATATGCACAACGTGCCTTAAGTGGCACGTGACCAGGATTCACCACCGAATTTGGTCCACTGGTTGGATCATTAGCTTCTCCGGCCCAAGACGAGTACTGATGGGGAGTGTGATGTGAATGCTGATCCATGCTTCCATCTGGGAACTGAACATAGGTGAGAAACCTGCTTAGGCAAAGATCTTTCACCTAGGAAGACAAGGGAAAACATCACCTTGTGCTTCTGTGAAGGTTCATTCATGGTTAGGAAGAAGATTGGTGAGAGAAACTAACATGAACAAAGCCTGTATCTTGCTAGATTATGTTTTCAACTTGTAGACGTGGTTTCACTTTTCTTTGCTTGTAAACTCCTCTCTCTCTCATACATGAATTCACTTAAAAGCCTATCTTCTTTTGTTAACAGACTTGTTTTAGTATTAATATAAACCTATTCAGTGCTATGTTTAAATGGAAGGGTGTATCTACCCCAGTTAAGTTAAGTTAAACTATGATGTGCTTTTGTCTCTTTAGAGAAACATCAAAACCTTACTATTTTTCTGAACTATCCAGGAGAGGGGTGGACTTTACAGAGCACATAGGTTTGAGGAAATTCGGGACTGGGAGTTTGTTGGGGGTCACTCTGCAAATAGTAACCTAGGCTGGTGGAAGAGAGTGGAGCAGTAGATGGGCTGCTGGGGTCAGCTGCTGAACAAGCGCAGTCTACCACACACTCAGGTGTGACCTGCATGTTTGTAGATTGTAGCTCCCAAGCTGGGATGCTAACAATCAGCAGCAAAGCATCTGAGGAACCAGGGTTTCAGGGCAGGTGAGAACCCCTCGTTGGTCTGGATTGCACCCCAAGTCCCCTCACATCTCCATGAGACTATTCATGCGGGTAAAGATAAGCATAGGTGGAAGTGCTTTGAGCATCAGTTTTTCCTCAAACACTGTGATAACAAAAAATCATCCACAGCACATGCCTTGCTTTATTTAAGTATTTGTAAAAAAAAAAATAACAAAACAAAGACTCACAAGAAGCCTACACAATATTGTTGAAAGAAATACATAAGAGTTCGGGCTAAAAATACCCATCAGCTGCTGAATAGAAACTGTATGGAATTAGAAATGTCAGTTTTATTTATTATGTATTGTTTATATAATAATTTGTACCAAGGTCATTGGCAGCCTTCAATATATAAATGTGAATCCAAGGGTTTATACCCAAGTGATAACATTTTCTTCTAAACAGTTCTACTATTTGAGCCTCAACATTTATCAAAGTAAAAAAATCTTGTCATCTAAAAGTGAGATTTACTCAAAACAGACAACCTCCCAGAGCTGAATAGACAGAGAATCACTTTTATAGAGATTTGCAGCCTGCATAGCAGAGTCTGGGGCTTGACGGACCAAAGCAGAATGTAGCATCCAGCAGTACAGATGGTCAGGATTTTTTTCCCCCCTACCACGAACAATATCATTAGAATTTGGGGGGGTTCCCCAGCAAGATCCACAATTGCTAGCTGCGTGAGGGGTTTCAGTAAAACACTTCCAGCCTGCTATGGCATTTTACATGAAAGAATAAAGTTTAAGACGCCTATAACAGACAACAAAGTTTGCTAAATTTATGGCAGCAAAAATGGAGGAAATTAAACACAGTTCTGTATTTTAAATAACATTCAAACGTAGCTGAGAGATATACAGTGAACTAACGTGGACTAATTATCCTCAATCCACAAGGCAAGATGTTAATGCCTCTGAAACAGGAATTCAGTATACTGATGACAATGACGATTTCAGTGACCCATTAAAAAATCTCAGTCAAGATTGGTTATTAATTAGCATACAGTTATCCTGACTATACATTTTGTTAGAGAAAGAGAAGTCTGGTGGTTAAGACACTGAAGTCAAGTCGGAAGATGTTGGTTCAGTTTCCAGTTCTGCCACAAACTCTCTCTATTACCTCGGGCAAGTGATTTTGATGGTCAATAGGAGAAGGATACCTAAATCCCTCTGAAAAGCTGGGCCATAATTTTCTATGCCTCATTTTCCCATTGTTTACAGATGGGAATAATAATTGCTTCTTTATCCCTTGCTTATTTAGATTTTATTTTATTTGGAAAAGTGATATAGGATACGTATGTACAGCACCTAGCATAGTAGGGCTCCCACTTCTGTTAGAGATTCTAGACACTACCCTAAGAAAAGCTTTATAATTACTCAGACATTTTGGCTACTTCTTTTGCTAATTAGCACTTTCCTAACAGTATTACTATTACATTATCAACTTCAGAATCAGAGAAAGATCCAAAACAAATTGCCACCATTCATTCAACTAAACTCCCAATGATCTATTTTGGTTTTCAGAAAAAATTCTCTCTGCTTTGAATTCTATCAAAATTATTCCAGTATACTCACAATCAAGAGATTTTTAACTCAGACTTCAGATTTATAAATCGCAGTATCTTCAAAATCAAGCTAAGTATTTTTTTTATTACAGTACAAATGGGTATTTTGACAACTGTCTGGAGAAAAAGAAATTGCTGTGCAATTCATTATCCTCTTTTCAGCACTGGATATATAATTTCCTGCAGTAAAATTTTTTAACCTAATAAATAACTACTAAGGTCTGTGATGGGGTGTCCACTACACAGAACTGGAAGGGGTGAAGGTAGCCAGGTAGGCCTATTAACTCCATAGACTGCACCTGGAGGGAGAGCCAGGGAGCAGGGAATGGATTGCAAGAAGGTTCAGCTGGGCAGGAACAGGGGGGCCTATAAAGCCAGGAAGATGGCAACAGACAGGGGCTGCCACTGGGAAGGGGCAGTCACTCCCTGGGAAGAGGAAGGAGGGTTTGGAGCTGGTACACCCAGAGCATGGAGGGAAACAAGGAGTTCTAGGAAGCATTCCAAGGAAGGAGCAGTGATGGCTGGGAGAGGATAGCCAAGAACTTGTGTAGGGTTCCTGCACTGGAATCCAGAGAAGTTGGCGGGCCCGGGTTCCCCTACCAGCCACCAAGGGCATGGCATAGACTAGTGGGGCAGTGAACAGGAAGGCTGCCTGCCCAACAGAGAATTGAAGGACTGTATCCTGGAAGAGGAGGAGGAATGCTGAGTGACCTGACTGGAAGGCTGAGTCATGAAGGGGACGCTGGGATTCCAGAGAGTGAGAGAGGGGCTACAGACCACAGTGAGATATGAGGGGACAACATACAACCACAGGAAGGGGCATCACCTTGAGAGATAATCCCCACAGTGACCAGGAGGAGGCACCAGACAAGTGGTAAATGGTGTGTCCTGTAAAAAGGTCATATTAATACAATCAAAGAATGCAACCAACTATCTAAACCTGACAGATCCAAAGTTTTATTAAGAAATGAAGAATCATGAAAAAAATGCAGCTTCAAAATGACTTCAGCTATAACCCAACAGATAAGTATTTCATCCAATGCTTTTAATCTAGCAACATAAAGGCCTAATAATAATGAAGGCACTGAAGATACAGAATATGTTATAGCAATCAATTTAAGATATAATGGTAAATCATTACATTCAGCTATATTTTGTTAAATAAACTAGGGAAAGATAAATCAAAATCAGAAGAGATATTTGTTAAACAGAAGAACTGCCAGAGTGAAAACTCTCATGATAGCAATAGTATATAGTGTAGTTTTAATATCTAGATAACTATTCAGTCTGAACTGCTGTCTAAAAACTGAGAGAGCAGATGAGTGAAGTAATATCTTTTATTGGACCAACTTCACAATCAGAAGTTCTCAGAATTACTGCAAACCTCAGAGCAATCAGAATAAAATGCAAACTCTGATTCTCTGACCTAGCCTTCTGTAATGTTCTGCTAGGGTTCCCAGAATTATGAGTTACTGTGTCACCCTCTCAGTCAGCAAGTGAGAGTTTTGCTCCTGTTAAACTGTGTGACAACTCCCTGACACACCAGCTTGTCTGCCTTGCCAGCAAACTCTTCAAGACACTGCCAGTTCAAACCTTGCCTTGCAGGTAACAAACAGTGAATACCCACTCCCAAGATGTCTCCCTGCAGTGTCCAATCCTCTCACTGAACATTTACAGAAGTTAAGTTTGTTGCTCCTTTAAAAAGAAAATTCACTGCAGCCCATTAATTTAACTGGGGTTTGACAAATGCTTATTTCAATCACAGCACTGAATTGGTTTATAATAAAAGTAAAACAAGTTTAACAAAAAGGCATAGGATTAAGTGATACCAAGTATAAGGAATAAAGATAGAAAAGGTTACAAGCAAATGAAAGTAAAAACACACTTCTAAAACTTAATTTCAGTAAGATACAATCTTTGCTGAAGCAGGTTTCTCATCTAAACTCAGTCCCCGAGACTTCAACCCCCTTTGTCAAAGGATCCAACATTCTGTGATTTCAAGAGCTCTGGCCCCTTAATCCCCCCAAGTGATGGATACCAAAATGGTTCTCTGTTTCTATCTCCCAAAGTTCAGTGACCCTGTTACAAGAGGCAGGTGGGCTTCCTGCTGTTCCTCCCTTCTTGTTGACTTCCCATTGCCCTGCTGATTCATATGTAAATGAGGCTTACATTGTTTTAATTTTATAATCCTTAATTTACATTGTAGACCCATAGGTAGAGCTACCATCCCTACTGTCTGGGAGAAAAGCTCTTTCTCCCTGTGTTTGGTCACAGACTTTAACTTATAATAACAGTCAGTATCTATAATTCTTCATGTAGTGTCAATACATACATTTCACAATGGTATTAATCAACAATATGTCACAGGCTTTCATAAAAGACCTTACTCAATACACTTTTATAATGCAGTAATATTGTATATAAGCAGTTGATTCAATTGCTTATCATTTGAGGTTCAGATCCCCATTTTTATAGACAGTAACCCTTTGACATGCCTCTTAGCTTTGTTTACCTAATATGTAAATATACATTCATTGTTTCTGCCTTACAACCAGGCTAGGGAGACAAGCAAATACACATTGCTTAGTCTAAGGCAGACTGGGCTTACGCATTGCTTGTCAAACACATTTTAAGAACATAATTCTAACATAAATCCATAACTTTGTACACATCCCATACCCACATCATGCAAAAATATTAATGAACTATTTAGTTCCCAATGATATATATCCAAAAGGTGGCATGTAATGTATCATGAAAACAGTGTGTTAGATGTAGTAAGTATGTCAGATTTGACAAGAGTTGTTGACACAAAGTAATGAACCACCAATGGGCTTCTGTGTCACATCTTCCCACAATATCACCACAGAAAGTTTAATCGAGTCCAGGCCCTGCTGACTGACATAAGTATCTCTTCATTCATTTTGGGATGCACTCAGTGATCAGGGTTATGAATGTCATGAGAACAAGAGATAGGTATATAAAAGCAATCACCTCTTGATGTTTTCATCCCTCAACTAGGATTTTGTTTTTGTAGGTTCCACCTTTGGGAAAGGAATATGATAAAAGTGTAGACTACTGCTCTATAGCTACATAAAGATATTGTAAAAAGCAACAGAGGGTCCTGTGGCACCTTTATTATGCAACATTTATTATTAAGGTGCCACAGGACCCTCTGTTGCTTTTTACAGATTCAGACTAACACGGCTACCCCTCTGATAAAGATATTGTGGTATACTTCTGCATCTGCATAAAGTAGTTTAGATGATTCCTAATCACACTGCACCACTAGTTCTCCTAACTAGAAACCTTTCAATTTAAATAAAATTATCATAAATAAGAGGAAAATTACATATTTCCCTTATTACACAATATTAGTATACAATTTTGTTATCAGAAAGCTGGAGAATACTTGATCTTCACTTTTCTCTCCCCAAGGAATTCTCACAACTTTAAAATAGCAATAAGAAAGCATTCAAGAATTTCAAACATAGAACAAACAATCTCAAGTCTAAAGGAGCCAAAATATTATCTGTTTCCTAAAAAAGTTAAAAGGACCACAACTAGTTAAAAGACACACTGCAGTATGTGCCAGAAATATATGCACTTCTCATATCTCAGGACATTCTCAACGCTACTGCAAGTATTGACAACAACCTTTAGTATAATAAACTAAGTAATTCAGTTGGAAAATTAAAATGGTTTAGCAATGCTAATACATGTTTGGGGCAGAATGTTTTAATATCCCTAGTAATATTCATTTCATTAAACATTATTCTCTGCATAATCTTTCATGCTAAATGATTACACAGGGCATTTTGGATTTCTTAGCATGCTACTTGTCTTTTGGATCCCTCACCTACACCACTATCCAGCTAAGGACATTCAACAACAGGGGTGGGCAAACTTTTTGGCCTGAGGGCCACATCTGGGTATGGAAATTGTATGGTAGGCCATGAATGCTCACAAAATTGGGGCTATGGGTGTGGGAGCGGGTGAGGGCTCCGTCTGGGGGTGTGGGCTCTGGGGTAGGGCCAGAAAGGATGAGTTCAGGGTGCAGGAGGGTACTCCAGGCTGGGACTGAGGGGTTCGGAGGGCAGGAAGGGGATCAGGGCTGGGGCACGGGGTTGGGGCACAGGAAGGTGTCAGGGGTGCAGGCTCCAAGAGGCGCTTACCTCAAGCAGTTCCCAGAAGCAGCGGGAGCTCAAGGGCCGAATTCAGATGTCTGGAGGGCCAGATGTGGCCCCCAGGCTGTAGTTTGCCCACCCCTGACATTCAACAACTTAGGGATAAATTTACAAAGGTATTTAAGTGCTTCAACATGCAGAGAGCTGCCTAACGGGATTTTCAAAAGCACCTAAGCAGGTTAGTTGTCTAACTATTATTGGGCTCCTACTTGACTAAGGCACTTTTGAAAATTTCACTAGGCATCTATCTGCATCTTTCAGTGCCTAAATGCCTTTGTACATCTGGACTTAAGTACTTGTTCCAGTGTGATACAAGGGGAGCCCTTCTGCTCTCTGGAACCTAGTTAAGGAAGAAGTCTCAGAGGCTGCAAGACAGGGGGAGTTCATGGAGCTTGGCTCCATTACAGCCACACTTCAAAGCAGATGGAAATGAGATAGGGCAGTGGTTCTCAACCAGGGGTCCGGGGCCCCTAGAGGGTCTTGAGCAGGTTTCAGGGGGGACTCCAAGCAGGGCCAGCATTTGACTCGCTTGGGCCCAGGGCAGAAAGCCAAAGTCCCACTGCATGGGGATGAAGCCCAGGTCCCTGAGCCCCATCACCCAGGACTGAAGCTAGGGTGACCAGAGAGCAAGTGTGAAAAATCGGGACGGGGGTGGGAGGTAATAGGAGCCTATATAAGAAAAAGACCCAAAAATCGGGACTGTCCCTATAAAATCGGGACATCTGGTCACCCTAACTGAAGCCTGAACAATGTAGCTTTGTGGGGGCTCCTGTGGCATGGGGCCCCCAAGCAATTGCCCTGCTTGCTACCCCCTAACACTGGCCCTGGTTTTTATATGCAGAAAACCAGTTACTGTGGCACAGGTGGGTGTGGAGTTTTTATAGCATGTTGTGGGGGAGGGGCTGAGAAAGAAAAAGGTTGAGAACTTTTGAGATAGGGGATCTCAGAGCTGGTGGGGCGTCACAGGAACAAATAGGTCCCATGGCCAAAACACCCTGCCTTTTAAAAGGAGGGAGGTAACCCCCCTCCATTATGGGGAAAACTCCACAAATTTAACATTGCAGCACTGTCTCCCCGCCACACCCTGGTAATGAACTAACGTGGTCAGATTAACATGAGCAAGGATGAGGAACTGAATCCTCAGATATAATCAGTAACAGCATCCATCCTGCTCAGGGTGTTTGGCCAATGAATCCTTACAGGTGGTACACCCACAGAGCATGCCGCCACCTTGGCCACGGAGAAAGGATACAGAAGCTTGGTCCTTACCTTACCTTACCTGCCTATGGCAGCTAATCAAGGACTTCAACCTTAATTTTTATATTTTATTTTCCCATACAACATTCTAGACCATGTGTGTGGTTAATGTATGAAAAATGCAGCATTTGTTAATTTAACATTAAATAAAATTACTGGTTTATCCAGGGATTGAAGGAAATGTTGATAAGTGGCATTTATTCAGAATCGGTAAAACAGATAGTAATGCTTACCTACTTCATGGGAGTGTTGTGAGAATTAGTTACCTTTTGGAAAGCACTTTGCAGATGAAGAGTCCTACATAAGTACTAAATACTATTATTGTTGTCAAAATTATCATAATCTTTAAATATGCCTCTGTCAAAACAAGATCTATTTCTAATGAACCCCAGTAGACCCAATTATGATTCAGGATCAACAGAAGTAGCCAACTACTAAAGCAGATGACATTTGGGAATTGTACAGAAAGTCAGGCATTTTAGAGGAATTCACTGATACCATAAAAAGCTATACTTTTTTTTTTTTTTTTTTTTGCCAGGCCTATAGAACACTGCCACCAGTCCACTCTCAACCACATTAAAAAAAACCAAAACCCACATTTGGCCTGTTCTCCCGAAAAATACTTCTAACTCTTGTCCCCTGTGATAACACCCCACTGTGCTTTAGCATGAGTAAGCTTTAATACCATCTCAATTTTTATAAATAAATCAGATAACTAAGTGTCACTGAAAACAGGGAATCTCAGTTTTCTGGGGGCTCTGAGGAAGCATGAATAACCTGTGAGCTTTAGCAAAAAAATCACTATCAAGGTTACAACCCTAGTGATAGGTTTATAGATATTTACACTGGTTTATATTTTTATGGGTACCTTTGCAAGTGAAAGAGAGAGCAACTTGATATTTTTACCATTTTGAAATGTAATGTTCAAGGTAAATCTGCTATTGTAGCTAGCCAAATATCCTCTTTAGAGAGAGTAAACTGATAGGCAGAAATGCTGGGACAAATTAAAAACAAAAAATGTCTTTTGTGAATGTCTGTTATCTAATGATAGATCCCTAAAATTTCTCTTTGACATCTAACACCACATCTCCAATTTCCTAAAGGCTTGACCCAAAATCCATTGAAGTCAATTAAAAGATTTCCATTGCCTTCAATGGACTATTCATCAGACCTTAAGAGCCTAAAGCGTTGACCCCTTACTCAGGAGAATGGAACACAGAATTAAACAGAGATGCTGTATTTCTACTATACAGAGGACCCAGGCAACAGACACCTACCACTGACCATGCCCCCTCCTGGCCCACAATTCCCTCTAAGCCTTCCTGCAGAGAAAGGATGCAGAAGCTTGTCTCTGTGGCACTCAGGAAGGTGTGAACTTTGAAACCTCTAAACCACCTCAATTTTAATTAGTATGGAATTCCTATACAACATACTAGAAGGAATGGAATGCAAGAGGATAGTAAGATGGTTTAGGAGTAAGAAAAAATAAAATACAAGTTCAAGGGAAAAAAGTATTAAAACAACATTTTAATTTGACCATAGAAAGACTGCATGTATTCTTCTACAATTACAGTACAAAGTTGACAACATTCTGTATTCTACAAATGATGTACAGTACAATGATATTTTTGCTATAACACCACAACTAAAATAATGGGAGGCTCTATACTTAATACACAGGTGTCAAATGTATTGCTCAGTGAGGACTAAATAAGATTTTCAGTTTGTCTTTTCTTCTCTCCTGTTTCAGTAGCTGTATTGTCCCTCCCCTCTCTCTTTTCTGTCTCCCCCATTACTTTCTCTCTTTTTGTTTTCTACATTTTGATACTTTTCAATCTCCAGGTTTTGTGCCTTTTTTCTCCTCTCCCATTTCACCCTTTTTCTGATGTCTGCAGAGACAGCAGTAGCACTTCACATAGGAGAGGGAGACAGACTAGCGCACCAGTCTATTTCTATGCCTCTGCACTTCATGCTGAGGCAGATTACATCACTTTCTCTTTATACCAAATTCTTTACACATGACTACAATCACACGATCCTAGACAATTCCCTTGTGCTCTCCTGGCTCTGTGTGCAAAGTGATACGCCACTGCAGCACTGTTTCCTCTGTGGCTAGTGGGCTAGACTACAGTATATTGTTAAATTGACACGCGTGCTGGATAAATACATCAATTGGACAGCACGTGGCCCCACAACTGGCATCTGACACTCTTGATTTAATAGTTATTTTCTTGAGTGAGTGATACCGTCAGAACTTGGATCAAACAACACAGAAAAATTGGAGGGCTATATCTCCCCAAATTATGGGTTCTCGTACAGGAAAGCCTGTCTACAGCAGTCATTAAGGGGAGTGACAGCTCCACAATATTGTATATAACCCACTGCCTTGGTGATAAAGAACTTCATAAATCCTGAGATCTGAACACTAGCAGCTAAGTAGCTGTAAGCCTCTGGTAGAAGGCAGTACTTCTCAATGGGGAAAAATGTGTCATTAATCCTCAAGGGAATAACAATGATTTTAAGACAGGCCTTTCATTTTACAACAAAAAATTCTGTCTATTTGAGAGGAATAACAATATTATTTTCTCCTACAGGCATATACCATTGTTTCCTCCATTCATAGTCTTTTAGGGAACATCTCTTTCCCACTCTCTGACCACACCACCTAATCCTATTTCTTTCTTAGGTGAATGTGAAATTCCTTTAATTCTTCTCCACTAAAGAAAGATAGATTAAAGAAGCCAGGTCCCAAGTGACAAATTGAAACAGGATAAAGATCTCTCTTATTCATCCTGAGCTATTCAAATGCCTTTTTTGTAGACTGTTTCTGAACTCTTGCCCTGAACTTTTTGTACGTGGTCCTTTGTTCTTAGAATACCCAAGTTTCGGGGAAATGCACAGGCACTTCATTTAGGTTGTATATATTTTCATCTTTTTCTTCAGTACCTTATTAGGGTATAGAAGATGTTTCTTCAACATGGGGAATGCCACATTCTTTTCACATGTTTCTACAATACATTTTGCCTCCCGCCTTCCCCCACACCTGCTAGGGATCCTAACAAACTGGGAAATATCTCTGATATTGGTGATGAATTTGCCTCTGTAAGTTTGTTTGACAGGTTACTAGCAATGGAATTCTATAAAAAGGGATGGTTAAAGAAACCAAGCAGCAAAGGTAAAACAATGACACAACAATAGTCCTGGAGAAAACCATGGGGAAGATGTTTATTGGGCAATATCCTCTACAGGGCTTCAGACAAGAGAATGGTTTACTCTTCCCAAGGCTAAGGCTAGTGTTGGTGTCACTAGGCATCACCCTAGGTAACTCGGGGGGTTGGAAGACCCGAGAGTCGATGAAGCCCCCTCGCTCTAGGCCAAAGTGAATCAAAGCCCCTGCATGTTAAACTTTACTAACCTCACAGGCCAGCAGCTGAGAAGCAGTAGTGATAAGGGAAACCTACATGCTTCCAGCTAAAGGACAAGATTACTTGCAGAAAGAAACAGTGAGAACAAGCTGCACAGTCAAGGTCATGTAATGTAGCCAGAGGGAGAAAGGGGGAGAGGTGGGAATGGAGGAAGGGGGGTGAGAAAGAGTGTGGGAAGAAGGGAAAGGCTTGCTGCAAACTGTATAAAAGATAAAGGCTGCTTGTGTTGGTGTGCTTGATTTGAGATGTGCCTGTCTCCTTGCACCACTTTGAGATCTCAAACTTTGATTGTTTCTCTACCCTGGTGTGTTCATTGGCGCAAAGCACACCGGGCAACGGACCCCGCTGTTGCTGTCCTCGGGCACTCTGTGCCGGCAAGAGTTTTGGCGCCCAACGTGGGGCTCGAGGCTGAAATTTAGCCTTGCTCGGATCCCTCCTGGTGGCCGACGGATTGCGGCGATGACCGACGCCCAGCACGCACCGGTGACTTCATCGGGGGCCTCGGCGGAGACACGGTTTGGTTGACCCCGGAGGGCACAACGGTGCAATGCGCTCGAGTAGTGGAGAAGCAGCTGTGGGTGACGGTGCAGAACCGGTCCCTTGGATAAGGTAGGAACAGTCCAGTGGTGTGGACTTTTACCTGTTTTGACCTGGGGACACCCAGTGTCTCCCTAGGGTATGGGCAGGGACAGAGTACTTCAGGCAGGGCAAGGTATATGCCCTTAGAATGCATTCTGGTGAACTGGAAAGTGTTTGAATCAGATCCATTGACTAAAAGTAGATTAAAAAGGTTCTGTACAGTAGACTGGCCTAAATATCAGCTAGAGGACCAGGAAAGGCGGCCACCGGAAGGATCAATTAATTATAACACGATCCTTCTGTTTTGTCAGCAAACGGGTAAATGGAATGAACATAGGTATGTACAGTTGTTTATGTTGCTAAGAGATAGGTCAGATATTTTGCAAAAGTGTAATTTGACTCCGACAGGTTCGGTAGTAGCTACTGTTAGTCCCCAGACCCCCACACCCTACCCCCACAGCTGTAATGGCAGGTCCAGTGTCCCCTTCAGCGATCACATCCCCACCATATAAAGACAAGGTGTCTCAGGTCCCAGAGATTGCCCCCTCGGTGGAATTTTACCCGTTGATCACCAAGACCGTGGTGTCCAGACATGGCTCGGACAGGAATCGAGCCACTACTATGCAGGTCTATATACATGTGCCTTTTAACCCAGTGGACCTAGCAGCCTTTAAGGCACAGGCAGGGGAATTCTCAACGAATCCAAGCAAGTTTATCTCGGTCTTTGAGGGGTGCCTGGCTAGCCATAAGCCTAATTGGGAGAACTGTAATATCCTCATGAGGACCCTGCTGTTGAGGAGGAGGAAAAGGAAACTAAAAAGGTTAAAAAAAACTGGGATTGGGAGCTTATGAACAATATCAAGCCAATTTGGCAGAGACCATCTAAGGAGGTCAAAGAAGATGAAATAACCCTCACCTTACCTCCAGAGAATGCATGGATAATGACCTTTGCAATTGAGCCCTCAGCCATGCAAGCCCCAGAGTGGAGCCAGTGGAAGGACAAAAGGAGGGTTAAAAAGCAGCTTTGCTGGACAGTGCTGGCCCAGGGATTTAAAAGTTCCCCCATCCTTTTTGGCCAGGACCTGGCCAGAGACTTGGAGGAGTGGGACTGAGGACAAGGTCCTCCTCCTGCAATATGTAGATGACTTGTTAATTGCCGCTGTGGGTCTAATCCCTTGCCTTAAAACCACTGTGAACCTCCTGAACTCTGTTGGACTCGGAGGATATCGGGTAGCACAGAGTAAGGATCCACTTCTGGGATCACCCTCCCAGAAGTACTGTACTTAGGGTTTCACATAAGGCAGGGGGGAGCGTCAGCTTTCAAACGAAAGGAAAGGAATCTGTCAAATTCCTATCCCAAGCAATCGTAAATGGCTCAGGGCATTTCTGGGCATGGCAAGCTTCTGCAGAAGATGGATCCCAGAGTTTGGATTGTGGGCTAAACCCTTGTACGAATGCGTTAAGGGAGTGGATCACGACCCCTTTCACTGGTCCTCAGAAGCCGACAAGGCATTTAAGGTTTTAAAAAGGAAAGCTATTGGACACCAGAGATTGTACCGAGCGGAATCCTCAAAAGTGGGTGTGCTCGTCCTGGTTTGTTGCTCCAAAGCTCTGTATAGAAGTTATTTTACTGGAAGGGTGTATAATGGCAATGTGTAGGTGTTCATTGTTGGGAAAAGGTGTATGAGTGAAGAGTGGAAGTTTCCTTTGTAGGTTAAAAGAAGACAAGAAAGGGAGAAGGACAGAACGAGTTAACTGGAAAATATAGCTAGCAAGCTCAGTCCAAAGATAAGATGCTGGCCCCATCCAAGGACATTGTTCACAGCTAAGACTTGGCTGACAACCAAGAAAAGCGGGGCCTGAATGTGCCCAAGCAACTATGAGATCTGCAAAATACTGCCAGGCATTAATGAAATGTGTTAGGTTTCTTTTCTCACAGATAAAAGAAGTGCTAACCAAAGACCCTAGCAGCCCTGGGTCTGTCGGACCTCACTAAGCCGTTCCAACTGTATGTGCATGAAAGGAAAGAGGTGGCCCTAGGAGTGCTTACTCAGTTATTAGGCACCTGGAAACGTCCCATGACATATTTCTCTAAACAACTGGATCAGGTTGCCAAGGGGTGGCCGACATGTTTATGGGCGGTCGCAGCAACTGCCCTAGCGCTTGGGAAAGCTGAGAAACTGACACTGGGGGAATTGTGCAAGTGTATACTCCCCATATGGTCCAAGCCCTGCTGGATACTAAGGGTGGTCTCTGGCTTACACAGGCTCGGGTAGCTCGGTATCAGGCTAAACTGTCAGAAAATCCTGAAGTTACCCTATAGACCTGTCCCTCCGTCAACCCAGCAACCCTGCTACCGGAGACAGAGGAGCAGGAACACAACTGTTTGGAGGTCATAGATGCCCAATACTCCAGCCGCCCGGACTTAAATGATGATTATGAGTGGTATACTGACGGCAGTAGTACTGTTACAAACGGACAAAGGAGGGATGGCTCCACTCCATGGAAGGAAAAATCCTCCTACCAAAGAATCTAATACGGCTAGTGCTACAGAAACTACAACAGACCACCCACGCTAGCAGAGAGGCTTCCCTACGGTGGCCTGATGCTTTGCCCCTTGTTTTGCTCCGAGTTTGCGCTCTCCCTAAGGGCAGATTAGGGCTTAGTCCCTTTGAGATTATGTTTGGAAGGTCATGGCCTGTGAACGGTACACCGGTTCTGGCAGGGGAATGGGAGGTAGGCTGTGGCTTATCTCAGTACATGTGCTCTCTGTCTGCTGTTCTCTGTTCTCTCCACAGGTATACCAGAGATTCGCAGCCTCTCCCGCTGGATGCCCCTGTCCACTCCCTGCAACCTGGTGACTCTGTTCTCGTTTGGACCTGGAAGGACGAGCCTCTCCAAGAGAAGTGGAAGGGACCCCACATCGTCCTGCTGGTCTCCCACACAGCAGCAAAGGTTGAGGGACACCAGAACTGGATTCATCACTCTCGTCTGAAGGCAGTGCCCGCTCCTGAATGGTGGACCGTCCAGCCTACGGAAAAGACTACCAGCGACGACCTGGGACTTCAATTGTTATTCAAAAGACAATAAGGTCTGCTGGGAATGCCCTGTGGCCTCTTTGGACAGTCGCAGCACACTCCCCACGAAAACTCTGAGTATTGATTGTGTTTATTTTCACAGGGCCAGCCTATCCTGGTGGCCTGGTCCCTTTTGTTTTTAATCTGCCTGCTATTGGTAATTGTTATTTTGTGGGTATTTTGGGAATTGTAATTGTTAGACCCCAGGGTCACCTGCCCAAAATGAAATCAAGTCCAGGGTCTGCCACTGTGTTACTCTTTGTCATAGGGGCACTCCTCTCATTGACTCCCGTTTCCCCCCAGGCACATGCGGGATGGAGAGGAATCCCTAAAATCTTAGAAACAAATACATATGAGGCCCTGAAGGTTTGCTTTGCCCAAGAGTTTAACCTCTCTAACTGCTGGGTATGCTCTCAAATCCCGCACCACGCAGAAGGGTTACCTTGGAGGATAGTCCCCCAAAATTGGTCAGATATCTGCTGGGGATGGTTCAGTAGGGGAAGAAATACCTCAGGTATCCCCTTGTCGCAAAACTGCACCATAGAAGCCCCCTTTAGCCTGCTAGGAAATGACATCTGGAGGCCATTTAATAATGCTACCACCATTCCACAAGGACATCCTGTCCTCTGCACAGGCCTTCAATCAGTGGAAGGCCCAGGAACAGGAACCCACTCTATTTGATACCCTCTGGAGCTGGCTCCCTAGCCTAGGGGGCTTGGGAGGTGGCATTGTCTGCCTCCTGCTTACTGGTCTCGTACTTTGTTTCCTCACCCTAGCTCTCTTCTCATGCCTGAAATGTTTAATGGTTAAAGTATGTACCACCTCTAGAAGTCAAGACACTTCCTTTTCCCTTTAATCAATGATCCTAAGACCATGGCCTTAAATCATATCTTGTCCACAGAATATGAGAAAACTCAGCCAAAAGCTTGTTGAGTATTCTCAAAGGAGGGAGCTGTTGGTGTCACTAGGCATCACCCTAAGTAACTCGGAGGGTTGGAAGACCCGAGAGTCGATGAAGCCCCCCCGCTCTAGGCCACTAGGTAACTCGGAGGGTTGGAAGACCCGAGAGTCGATGAAGCCCCCACGCTCTAGGCCAAAGTGAATCAAAGCCCCTGCATGTTAAACTTTACTAACCTCACAGGCCAGCAGCTGGGAAGCAGTAGTGATAAGGGAAACCTACATGTTTCCAGCTAAAGGACAAGATTACTTGCAGAAAGAAACAGTGAGAACAAGCTGCACAGTCAAGGTTGTGTAATGTAGCCAGAGGGAGAAAGGGGGAGAGGTGGGAATGGAGGAGAGGGGTGAGAAAGGATGGGGGAAGAAGGGAAAGGCTTGTTGCAAACTGTATAAAAGCTAAAGGCTGCTTGTGTTGGTGTGCTTGATTTGAGATGTGCCTGTCTCCTTGCACCGCTTTGAGATCTCAAACTTTGATTGCTTCTCCACCCTGGTGTGTTCATTGGCACGAAGCACACCGGGCAACGGACCCCGCTGTTGCTGTCCTCGGGCACTCTGTGCCGGCAACACTAGGATAAAGAGGATTCTAAACATTTGAGAACACCAGGCCTAGAAAAGGGTGGGGATTGACTGAAGGTATGTCTACACTGCAATTAGACACCCATGGCTGGTCCATGCCAGCTAATCAAGACTCACAGGGCTTGGGCTAAGGGGCTGTTTAATTGCTGTGTAGATGTTCAGACTCAGGCTGCAGCCAAGCTCTGGGCCGCTCCCACTTTGCAGGGTCCTAGAGCCCAGACTCCAGACCATGCGTTTATACCACAGTTAAACAGCTCCATAGCCCGAACCCAAGTCAGCTGGCACGGGCCAGCCACAGGTTTTTAATTGCAGTGTAGACATACCCTGAGTGACCAGAGTGTCAGTGGAAAGCTGACTGGCTGGTAAGGAGACAGAGAGAGGCAGAAACCAACAGGGGCAGTTTGGTGGAGGTAACTGGGCTGATTGCAATGCACAAAAGCTTTTAAGGACTGATTAAAGATTAAGTAAAAGGGGACGTGTATATAAACCTTTACTGTTTTTACCCTTTGCTCTATGTGCTTGGTACCTTTGGGGAATCAATAAATAATGCTTTGTTTTGAAGAAGCCATTTTTGAGTCACTTTAACCACCCTGCTGGCCACAGGTCCCTGGAGGGAATGGACTGACAGATACAACACCTAGTTAGGCCTGTCACATTAACACAACTGGTAAACAGGGGGGTTGCAGCCCAGAGACCCAGTCTAAGCGTGGTTGGACCGCGTGGTTGGACCGCATGGTTCCGCCCACAGTGAGGTGCAGAAAGCCAAGCATATCACCCAAGAGGTGCACTCACAAAGTGCTAACAGGGATCTAAGCTGCTGTTCATTTTGTAACCATGACAGAGATAGTAAAGTTCTATTTGTTTGTTTCTATTTATGTTTGTTTCTCTCTCTCTTTTTTTTTTTTTTTTTTTTTTTTTTTTTGTGTGTGTGTGTCATTATGTCTGTTTCAAGATTAGCAAGCCACAGGAGGTAAGCCGTATTATGGGAAGAGCACAAGCTTGCTTGGGTTTTACAGCCCTCAACTGATGCCAGGATTTAAAGTGACAGGTAATGCTTAATGCTGAAAATAAAATGTCACTATTCTCCTCAAATAAACAGAATTACCTCTTCTTAAAATCAAAGTCAATCTGCTTTTAGTACCCCACTCAGAGCTGCCTAATCTAAGTAGCCAAAAACAACAGAAGATACTTAAAGTACATAACAGACAATAAAAATCAGGGGAGAACAGCATATCAGTGCCATTTCCTATAACTTCAAAGACTGTTTGATTGCTAATCAGAGAGTAAAATGGCAGATATTTAGTTGATTAAAAGAGCTGCTTCAAACAATACATTTCAAGTTATCGCAGAATCATGGCAATTAGAGATGGAAAGGACTCATTAAGACATCTTGAACATATTCTGTTGCTTCTCCAAACCCAAATTACTGCAGCTACCTTTTAATGAAATCTGTGCTTATCACCTTCTCTTCCCATTTCACAGAAAATTTCAGTAGAAATAGTGCTTTAGCATTTGATTTAATTGAGCAGCTACTGATTAGCTTCTCAGAGATAGAGTAGCTGCTGATTATGGGGAAAGCACACAGTAACACTGATTATAATTTCTGAATATACTAGGCTGAGAGTAACAGGGATTATAAATAAGGAGGCTAATTTGAGGCAAAATATGCCAGTTTCTTAAAGCTTTACAACACTTTATTGGCTAAATATAATATTCATGAATGAATGTACTATTCACGTTAATCAGTAATGTGACTATACACAACTGATTTCTTTCAAATACTCAAACACAACGTAAAAGTTAAAACCATAAAAAGACAATTTTCTATTAAAGAAAGTATTACAAAAATAACTTCACTGTTTTAGGGGTAAATATGATCTAAATATGGCTAGATCACACCAAGTCTAAAATGGATGAACCCCTTCCAGGGTAAAAGGTCCAACAGGGCCTATCCCTGTGCCTTTGTTCAAGTCTTTAGCCCTGTCTCTGGGCTCAGACCTCATCTCCTTCTGGGCTAGCTTTAAGTCTGTGCCTGCCCTGATATAGAGCAGTGTCCCCAGGGCTTTCTCCCTGGAGATTCTTCACCTTCTTATTGCCCCAATGCTCCAGCAGGTCACTCCTTCACTTCAGTCTCCTTCCACTGGTAAAGTTCAACAAATGGATGGCCCTCTGCAGGGTCTTCAGCCCTGTCCTTGGGCTTCTATTCCAGCCCTGTGCTTGGGCTTCTACATAAAATGTGTCCCCTTCTCAGGGCTTTGGCTACTTCACCAGTGGGGGGAGCCAGGCCCACCCACTACTCCAGGTCCCAATCTAGGGACCCTACAAATATCGGCCACATGCTGCTTTCCTTAATGGTGGCTGCTACTGCATTCCATGGGCTGCTTCCCACTCTGTCCCATCACCTTCACCCAAGTCACGTTACAGTTACAGTCCTCGGGTTTTCTGTCTGTTCCTACTTGAGCAGGGTCTCTCCCCAGCCTCCTCGCATGGAGAATTTCACAACATTGCAGTCCTTCCTCACTCTTCTGGTCCCAGCCAGCAACTGACCTGCTCAGACTTTGCAGCTCCTTTTAACTGAGCCTGCTGAGCTCTGATTGGCTTTTTCCCTGCAGCCTTTCTAGGCAGGCCTGGCGGACTCACCTTTACTGCTCCTTTTCTAGGGCAGGATGTGGTAGGACCACAAGGCCTCCAGCAGGGGACCTCAACGGGCCCAGTACACCCTGTCACAGGGACTCCTTGCAGAATGGCGCTTTAAACAAAATATTATTGTATAACAACTCCAATTATACAATAAAATATCCATGAAAGCTATCACTTTAATTAGAAAAGAAATTCATTAAAGTGAACTAATTTCATTTCAAATAACAAACAGGTAGGTTATGAAAAAATTGCTGGATACCAAAGATCATAATAATATACTCCCAGTAGGCAAAGAAAGGTAATAATCTTTTATAATTATACAAAATTACAATGGATTTTAAAGTTATGGGGCTTCACTCTCCACTCCATAAAAAGAGATAATTACTCACCTTGTAATTATTTTTCTCTGAAGAGCTCATCCATGCAGGATTCTTATTCTTGGGCCTTGTGCAAGACAGACGGGAACTTCCTACACTCTTAGGAGTTCTGGATCCTCCCTAACAGCAGTAATAATGGAGGTCTCAGCCCACCTATCCTATATACTTCAATTGTCTACTCAGAACAAGTTGGGAATTGGGTAAATTATCAGTTAAACTTAGTGACTCTGTCACCCCACTGGTGTCTTTGATCAGCCAAGGAAGCTGAACCCTCCACTCTCATGGTGAGTAGGGTAAGCTATGACTATCACCAACCATTTCATGAAAAGATGCAGCACTGAGGCATGCCCAAAAGGCAAGACTCAAAATTAGTAGTGTAGTCCCCCTATGGCAAATCTTCCTTTATTTTTGAATATCCTTAAGTAGGCAGCTGCAGAACACCTAGCCAGATAATTTCTTCTAAAAGATCACTGAAGGCTCCCATGGTAACCAGTAACTATTTGGGGGGTAAATATTGATTCAGTTCCCTGCTCCCTAAGGTGTTGCCAGATGCTTCTTTCTTTTTTACTATCAGGATATAATATCCTTTCCTTTCTTGCCTAGAAGCACAAGCTTAATAGCTTTTTTGGACATTAGGAATAGATTTCCTGCAACATCTCTTCCTGATACCCAGAGGTGGGGAAAAATCTTGATAATTTTTGAAAACTTGATTTTTGCAGTCCCATAGAGCAATTCCTAGGACTCTCATGTACAGGGGGACAAGGGCACACCTCAGGGTAAAAGGATCTTAAATCTGCTCTGACGGGGATGTCCTGGCAAGCTACGGAAAGTGGTTGGCTGCCTATCTGCCCTAGTTGTATGCAGTGTTTTTGTAGCAATGCTGGTCCCAGGATATTAGAGAGACAAGGTGAGTGAAAGAATATATTTTATTGGACCAACTTCTGTTGGTGAGAAAGACAAGCTGTGTAAGCTTGAAAGTGTATCTCTCTCACCAATAAAATATATTACCTCACCTTATCTCTCCTATATCCCCTAGAACACACCAAAAAGGTTTTTGGTACATACTGAAAAGCCATTGGCTTCTGCTGCTGTGAATGAGTATCCTGGGCAAAATGGGTATTGGCCTCCCTTGAAATCAAGTGTCAAGGCACAAGCCACCTTTCTAAGTGGTAGAACCTTTTCCTTCCCTCCCTTGAGGAGAGGGCCTAAGGGACAGGATACAAGCTCAAAACAAGCCCAAAACAAGGTCTCTCATTGATAAGGCAAGTCATTAGGTTTTTCCCTCAATCTCCAGGGAGGAGACTACAGCCACCCACCCCTGGTGGGAGTCACTACCAAGACAGCAGATCTCATTACAGTATCAACTACATCAAGTGCTGCCCACATCTGATGACAGGACAAATCAACACCCTCATGCACTTACCTTTTAAGTTACTGCAGAAAGGATCTGACCAGGACAGACACCTATTCCTAAAGCTCAACCTGTACTTTGGCTATCACTCAAAAGATTGCCTCCTACCTTTGTATCCCAGCACTGAAGTACAGGGTTCGGGGGGGGGGGTGCCATATGCTCAGCCTTCCTTTGCTTTGACCATGGTTGTCCAGACTACTAAGTTCTTGCAGGAGAAGGTGAGCAATCACCATCATTACTGAGGAGCACTTATTACTCAACCTTGTTCAGACAGGGCTAGCTGAGACAGGTCTGTAACACCTTCTTCACCAGCTGGTGCCAGGGCACAGCAACTCTACTGGAGAGGGGATTCCAGTAGTCAAATTAAAGCCTCAGAGCAATGACTAAGGATTTGAAAATACTGAAACAAAAGTCCATAAGGTCAGCAAACTAAAAGACCAATTAAAAGGACTGGACCTGATTGGCAGAGAGGAATGGCCACACCAGAAGAAGATAGTCTTTCCAATTCCTGTCTGTTTTGGGATGAAGAGCCACAACAGAAAGCTGGAGACAAAGCTCCTACAGTAAACTATTTCTCTAACTGCAGACAAGAAAGAACTATTTGGAAACTTCCAAAAGCAGCATTTAGATGGCTATCTGGTGCAACTACCAGTGGGAGGATGGCAAATGGAAAGCTCATGCCCCAACCCATGACAGCTGCTTTAGGGACCAAAAACCTTTAGACCTTGGGAAGTTCCAAGGAACTTGTAGAACAAAAGGCCACGAGTGAGAATTCTGCACAAATGTTATTCTGAGTCGTTTAGATTATCTTAGAATTCTTCCCATGGTCACACCTCCTACAACCATAATGACCCAAATGAAAAACAGAACACACAACAATGATTTTTAAATTGCTGATAAGTCTATTTCAATTACGCCTCTCAGCACAATGAAAAATGCTTCATTAGGTTCAGGTGATGTAATTAGCATAATGTTTATTTACTGTGGTTGTATATTTCATATAGTTTGCTGCACACCTTCAGTATGTACATAAATCTTAACAAATAACTAAAAGCAGTAGTGTCAGGAAAATCATTACTTGCAAAATAAAAAACAACCAAAACCAAACTATTAGTAAAATACTAACATTCAGAGATAGAATGAGGCTGTGTGCACCAATCTGTTTTCATACACACAACATTATGCTACACGGCATTCATTTAATTTTAAACATTATCCAACTCAATGGCTATAAAAATATGATTTCATGCTCTAACTCACCAACAATCTCACTTGGCTCCTTGTTGTAAAGTTTTTTGTTCCAGTAAAGGAGTCTGAGGAAAGGAAAGGAGACCAGAAGAACAAGACAAATTCCAACAAACATATGTCCTGTAAATGCTGCAAAATCCAATCCCTAGGAGTAAAAATGCAATTATAAATTACAGATCAGTTATTTTCCTACATTACCTGAAAAAGTATTTGTCATTATGTACTTTACAATTCAATGATTATATACACGTAACAAAGTAGGCAATAGGTAATTTCCAAGCATAGCATATTTTATGCTTCCCCAGTCTCGGGGAAATTATTATTAAATAAATTTCATGCCAACCAAACCAACGCAAAAATATTCCATTAAATTTCAGTGTATCAAAATAGTTCTTATATATTTACACACTAATTACCAGTTCCTGGCTCCAATGATGACAATATGAGTTTTTGCATCCATTTTACTCAAACCAAGACCTGTCCCAAATTCTGCAATATGCTATTACAACAAAAACATTCTCTAGCAATTAGAACACATTTTGCAATATTTTTTCTTCAATTTAGTATTTGTTTGAGTTCCTTTATACTTCCTGTATGACGGAGGCTTGGAACAGGGTCAAAAGCAGAATTCAAATATATAATGCAATGTTCGATATTTGGGGTGGAATTTTCCAAAGTGCTTAGTGTTGATCTAGCTCTGCTCCCATTAAAGTCAAAGGTAAAACTCCACTGAGTTAAATGGAAGGAGAGTTGAGCTAATGCAATGTGCTTTTGAAAACCTCCCCCATTATTTCTTACCAAAAAAAAATTCAAGATTTGTCCCCTATTTATATTATATTGCTTTAATTTTAATAAAGGCCCTAATGACAAAGAGTTTCAACTCTAGATATTAGAGATATATTGATATCAAGGTTCCCTCAGGTATCCACAACAAGAGTTCTCTCAACAGGGAATCCCCACAAAGCCAGATTTGGGAGGAAGTTTTTTTTTTAATATTATTTATTAAGGCACTGGACTACCACGCAAGAGATCTGGGTTCAATTCCCATCTCTCCCACAGACTCGCTGTGTAAAGTCATTTAATCTTTCTGTTCCTCAGCCTCAGTTAAAGCATCTCGCTGCTGTTGTAATGCAAATAATACATAGTAATAACATTTCCATGCAGAATCAGGGGCTGTTTACATCCTGAATTCTAAGACAGCTTGGACTTGCAACCTGAAATACACACTGTAAGGCTGCACCATACTCCCTATTGAGAGCATCTGTGTGGAAAGCTCTCAGTTCAAGTATATATGATGTGGAAACATCCAGAGCAAACAAGACAGAGGCCCTCCCATGCAACCCCTTCCATCTTTTCAGAACAGATTGTATAAATCAATCCTGTAAATGCTCATAAAGGCTCGTCTGGATACTTAGCAGGCATCAAATTAAGTTTCAAAGTTGAAGGAGAGAACATTATGAAGGAATCAATCTACAAACTTTTAAGAGATCTACCAAGAGTCATGTGAGCAAACAAAGACTTACAGGGCCAGATTTTTCAACATCCGCTCACAAAAACAGACATATTGTCCTGCATATATTTACATAATTACAGACATTTTGCATGAAAATGAGCCTAACTACCCAAATGTTTGCATAAGGGCCTCTTTCTTTAAAGATATGGACCACAAAAGAAGACAGAAAATGCTGCCACGTGAACCATGATTCAAGAGATATGAAGAAGCAGTAATTGGTTCTACACAGTCTAATCTAGAAGGTTTGCAGGTTTCCTATATAATCTGAAGAGATGCAGGAGTATGCCTGGGATTGAATTGTCTGCACTTTGATGCTGCACAAACCAATAATCCTCATTCCCAGGATAATACAAGGACTGGGACACAGTTGGATGAGGAGTAAAACAGGAGAGATGATCAGAATATAGCTAACCAAGAGCTACTGGAATAAGTCCAATTCTTTCAGTTTTCAACAGACTCTCAGAATGTAATGTACTTGAGACTTTTCATAGCACTGACAGCAATTTATCTATCTCAGTGCAAAGAAAGACAACACTAAGGTGGATCCTGTTGATAGGAGTTCTCGAAAGAGAGAGTCAGAGTTAAAGGCACTTAGATTATTTGCTACTTTTAAAATGAAAAGGAGAAAGGGGGACCTAAAACGCACAGAAAACACCTTTATTTCTGATGATTGGACTAGACCAGAGTCATGTGTTATGGGAACATGGCAAAGATAAAGAATATGGTACCTCAGAGCCCAGGCCTTAGACTTTGATTTACAAAGTTTCTTACATCTCTAGGTTTTGGATGTCTGCACTAGTGCTGAAAAGTTTTGTTATCAATTGTTAACAATGCAGAAACTTCTCAACAGAAAAACACAGTACAAGAAATATCTTTATATGAAACCCTCAAAATTAAATTCCTATGTGAAAAAGAAAAGCATAGCAATCAGGAAAAAAAATAAAATGCTGAAGTTGATAAGCAGCTCTCAAGTTTGATTGACAGCTGAAAGAAATTGAACTGAGATGGGGCTGTGCATACAGATACTTATTTTGAAGGGACAGTGTCAATTTATACTCTTTGAAATTCAAGACTAGGCACAAGGGCACAAGAGTTGACACACAAAAGTCTCAGAAGTAAGGATTTGTGCACAACATCAGCACAGGAAAATTATTTGCATCTTCTTGGTATTCCATCACAGCTGTTTCTCAAGCAGCGCAGAGTGTTTCAGTAATTGGGCTGAATTTCGGGGTTTTGTTCAGCTCCAAAACTTTCTCCCATCATCCCTGCTTATTCTTTAAATCTTTTGAGAAGAGGACGGGCAATTCAACACCCAGCCCCACTGGCTAGTTTCATTTGCTATCTTCTTCATACTTTGCATAAAGTCGGATGCTCCAAGCTCTCTTCGACACTGTGGACATTTTTTACTTTTCATACCAAGTAATATCAGAAAAAACAAGCAAGATTAAATTTAGCAAGATTTGCCCAGCAGTCAACTGACATTCCCTGAATTTCTTAGGAAGAAGAATACTACCTCCTCTCTGAAGATATAAGCAGAAGGAAGATGGGTGTGGAGGAATTGCAGGCAACAAAACTCGATGTTAGGGTGTAATCTAAGAACATCCCAATGCTAGAGAAAAAGGGACTCCCTGAGATCTAGTAGAGATTTTCAACTGGCCTGATCAGTTCAGTGTATTCATTAATGTCATAAACTTGATCTGATGTGTGTCAGGTAAGGCCGTGGTCCAGGGTCCACGGTGGGGCCACAAGCTGGTTTCAGGTGGTCTGCCAAGCAGGGCCGGTATTAGACTTGCTGAGGCCCAGGGCAGAAAGACAAAGCCCCTCCGCATGGGGCTGAAGCCCCTGGCCCTGAGCCCTGCCACCCAGGGCTGTCGCTGAAGTCTGAGCAACTTAGCTTTGCTGGATCCCCTATGGTGGGGGAACCCGGGAAACTGCCCAGATCACTACTCCCCAACACTGGCCCTGGCTTTTATATGCAGAAAAACAGTCGTTGTGGCACAGATGGGCCATGGAGTTTTTAAATAGCATGTTGGGGGGGCCTCAGAAAGAAAAAGGCTGAGAACCCCTGAGGTAAGGTATCATTGAAAAAGTAATAACACACTGATTATTACTATTCTTGTGTGTTATATATACGGTAAAAGCCCATGAGATCGTACAAATGTGAAGGATGTGTGGGACTAAAGTGTGTTTACCAGACAAATCCGTGGAGTGAGTAAACAGGTTTCTCCCAGACAAAGGATGAGTTGACACTTCCAGACAGGTGTCATTGGAGTCTACTGGCAATCACATGTCAAGTAGCCATTCATTTGCATTGGAGGGGACAGGAACAGATCAATTTGCATTATAGCAAACACCCGTGGAGGAAGAGAGCAGCATGGGGCTTCCTTCACCACCAGACTCCCAGTCTCCTTTCTCACAGCTTGAATGAACTTCATTTTGTGCAGTAACCTCCAGAAGAATCCGTGTAAAAAGTTCACTGGGCTATGAAAGAGAGGGGCAAAGAACCCCAAGTTATCTTTCACCTAAGATGACAAAGGAAACTTGCGAAGAGATCCTGGCCAGAGAGAGGGGTGGTCAGTCATCTTGCTGGAAGAAGTGTGTGGTAAGAATCTTACCTGATACCTAGACAATAGCTTGTTAAAGTCGTAGCATTAGAAAACATTTTGAGTATTATTTGTTTGTAATCGTTTCAGTCTTTATCCCTTATACTTAATTTCACTTAAAACCTATGTCATTGTAATTAAATAAACTTGTTTTAATCTAAAGCAACCCAGTGCTGTGTTTGAATTGAAGTGACTGTTTACTTCAGTTACACTAATAAGCTGTGCATTTTGCCTCTTTAGAGGAGCAAACAAGTTTAGTATTCCTCTGAATGTTCCAGGAAAGGGCTGGACATTGCAGGGCACACAGTTTGGGGAAAAATTGGGACTGGGGGTATATCGAGGTCGTTTCACCAGGTATAATCAAAACTAATTGAAACCAGAGAGTGACTGTGTTGCTACAGGAGGCAAACTGCTGATGTCAGAGTGCTCGATGAGGGTTGCACAGCATACAGATAGAGAGTGCATGCTTGTTGCTGAGTGTGAGCAGTCCAGGCTCCCACAGGGGAGCTGCAGCAACAGAGCACTTAAAGCACTTGGGACTACAGGGCAAGTGATAACAACCCTTCATTGGTCTGGATTTCACCTCAGAACACAACATAGGAGTAATGCATTGTTGCACTGCCCCTGGAGCAACCCAAGATGGGGATTGTGATATAGGGAGTCACAATCTCCCACTAAATCCCTCTGCTGCTCTGTGGAGGGAATATGTTGCACTAGGGGTTTACTCGCTGCAACCCAAGATGGTAGCATAGTTGCACCTACGGGTGCAAAAGGGGGTAGTTTCAAGGCTCCACCCACTCCCCATCACCTCCTCATCCCTCTGCATGGGAAGGGGATGTAGCATCCCTACGGAGCCTGTATCCTCTACCAGTCACATACCTTGCACATCACATCCCCTTTCTCCCCTGCACTTCTATGTAGCCAGGGCCATCATTCAGACCACTTACTCATCTAAATAATTATATTGGGCATACAAGTCAGTGAAAAATTATCTTCTAGCTTTTTTATTATTTATATCTCTGAACACAATTTAAATGGTTAATGTGTCTACTGCACACTGCAAAGTTTCCATGAACTTTCATAAATATTATTCTCACACAATTGGCTCAAATAGCTTTGACTTGCACAATAGAGACTAGAAATAATTTTCATCTAAGAGGTTTCAGTGTGTCAGACAAATGCTATGTGGTGCTGAAAATATCCTTAACTTGGGGCCTTACTGATTCTGTAAAATAGCCCAACTTTCCCAGATGGCGAAGGCATCCTTAAGGCTTTGTTTTAGGGTGATTACAGTTTACAGGTTCTATTGTCTGCAACTCCAAAACTGAAAGCAGATGGGCATCTGTTCTTGTATTTAAGCACAAATTTCTACAAATGTTTCTATTTCATAGTGAGATACAGGAACATGCTATTTTCCTGAAATAATATATCACTATCTTCATGTTATCTGACATGTTTTCTTCTCACTGCTTATGGAGGTGTGAAATTTACTTCTTTGCACATAAAACTTTCTGAGAAAAAGTCTTCAGTTTTAAGGCAGAGAGAGAAAATTACACTTAAATATGACAATCCAGGATTTAAGCCTTGGACCAGTGCCAAAACAGCACTGCTGGCCTGGGTATTGTTTTATGGTCTAATATCTTCAGAATGACCAAGAGCAGAAATAATTGCAAGATATCACTGAAAATGTAGTTTGTTTTTTTCCTTACATAAGGAGCAACCAAATACTGTGCTTTCACTGAGAATGGCCTTTATTTTATATTTCAAGAGCAACAAGAAACAACCAAAATAAAGTCTCCATGGCCAAGCCTAAGAGGCCGTGATTAAACAAGTGTCATCTAACACATTTTAACCACTAGTGTGTTCCTGTTTAATACCTTTAATGGGCCTAAAATTGACTACAACCAGCTAGTACATTTTCAAAGTTATTAACCCTGTCTACACATTTAACCCTGTCTACAAAATACATTAGCTACATGGATTACAGAAGGTAACATTCATTTTCTGTTGCTAGCGAGTCACATGATATTGGACCTAAAACACACAGTTCTGAATATCATCTTACCTTCCTCTACTTCCCTCTTTGTAACTGGTACATCCATCCTGGACTAATTTTAACAGTCACTAAGTCAATAACTGCTAGTGTTCGAAGAACCCGTGCCGCCTGCCATACGGCAGCATGGAATCCCCTCTTTCTTATAGTGTTAACAATTAATCGGTACATGACCATAAATTTAGGAAAAAATATTGACTACTAAACCAGGCTTGATTTGAACTGCAAAATATAAGTTAATAACCAGAATAATCTGATTTTAAAGTCTTGGTGTCAAATATTTTTGCTGTGTCATTGAATATTAACATAAAACTACTTCAAAACCTAAAAAAAGGCTGTTGCTTGTAGCTCTGCTTCGGATCTCTCTCCCATCTAACTCAGAGAGACTGAATTCTACCCTGTTCCCATGTGCAAGAGGAGCGACAATGACTGAACAAATTTAAGTGAAGAAAATATTTAAATTAGACAATGATGAAGATCCATAGCTTCTCCTGAACGTGAGAGAAGAAATAGCTTATGACATCATGTAGCACGGCAGGCACTCACTGCTGCGGTGCCTCCTGCTGGTTGTCCGGGAATTAGCTCGGTTCTAGCCTTGGCACGCCTCCTGCTGGCCAGTGTTTTCCTACCAGTACATGCTTTCTCCTGATCTCCACCACTTATAGCACTTCAGGCCCTACATCCCTCCCAGACCCTGGTGCCCCTTACCTTAGGGTGCTGCCCCACAGCAGTGCCCCAACACTCTGGGTCTCCCCTCCCTAGGGAACCCCAAACCCTTAAGCCCACCTCACCTCAGTGACCCGCTGCCAGTCCTCATCTAGCCCCTTCCCTCAGGGGCAAACTTCAGTCTGAAGTGGCCACTCATCATCGGCAAGGGGGGTTGGACCTGCTGCCTTTCCAGCCCCAGCTGCCTCCCTAGTACTTTCCCTGGCCTTTGGCAAGGCCTCAACCTGGGGACCCACCAGGCCAAAGCTCCTCAGCTTTCCCTGCCCTTCCCCAGCCCTACTCTGCCTCAGGTACCCTGCTTGCTCTCCCAGGCAGCCTAGTCTTCTCTGCTCCTCAAATAGAGCTAGAGTGTTCTATCACTCCCTGAGCCTGCCCTTTTATCAGGGTCAGCTGGACCCTAATTGGGTGTGGCCACACATGTGGCTGTTTACCCAACCACCTCCCTTGGCTGCTTTTAATCTCTTCCTAACGGGAGCAGGGTGACCACCCCACTACGCATCATCACTAAGCAGCATGGCATTCACACAATCACTCAGATTTTTCTGAGAAACCACTATTGCAAAGGTGCAAATAAGGGAAAGATCCTATGTTTTATAAAGCAATTGGAAGTTTTATAGAACTATTATACAATAACTCAGCAAAAACATTCCTCTGAATTAGGTGGCCACCTTAATTTATGGTCCACTATTTTACAATCTGTATTGCTTAAAACACTTTTACAGTCTAATACAAAAACAACAAGAAGTCCGGTGCCACCGGACTTCTTGTTGTTTTTGTAGATACAGACTAACATGGCTACCCCCTGATACTTGAGTCTAATACAAAGTATTTTCTTTTGAGCTTCAGTCATAAATGGTGCAGGTTTACAAGTAAGTTTTATTTATAGACCGCAGATGCTAACTTTATCATAACTTATAACCAATAAATAATGCATCACAGTAAATGATATCTTTTGAATCCAAAGAATGACAATTTTGTGATGACCCTACACCTATACATTTTGTATAAAGTTATGCATCGTTATGAAAGTTCTATAGTCTCAAATACTACTACAGTGATGAGTACACCATAACAGATAAACTAGATAAAAATGAACTGAGTTTTTTTAAAGTATTAAAAATGTTCTGTTTTCTAGAACTAATTTAATAATGTTATCCTATTTTTGGTCACAAAACAAGAAAGATTTGCTATATGGCCATAACAAGGGATCTCATCATTTATTTAATAAATTGATAAACTCATTAGGAGATGCTGAGAATTTTTGTTGCCCAACCTTTCCTTAAGGCCTCTCTCTGTTTACTGTCTGTGTCTTCCACTCCCACATATATATAGGATCAGACCCTCTATTCCCTTGCTCCTTGTGTAGTCATTCACACCTGTGCAGAGTGAGTTCAAAATGCTACCAAATCAGAATTCTAGTGTTTTATGCCCACTTTGAAATGGCTGCACAAAGCACAAGGCAATGGATTCAGACCTAGGAAAGGGGAAATTTTTTGTGCTGGATCCTCTCCCTTCCGTTCTTTCTCACTTTAATTCTCTCTTTCCTGTTAACATCATGCATCAAAAAAGCAAGTTAGTGTGCAGCAAGCCAGCGTGTAAATCTACATCACTCCAGTGTGCCACTCACTAACTCTCTATGTGAACCCTGCTGCTGAGCACTAACAGTTCCCTAGTGCACACTGACCTTCAGCAGTATGGAAAGCACCCGAGGGAACAATTAGGGCCCAGCAGCAGGGTCCACACGGACAGTTAGTGCAAGGCATGCTCGAGTACCTTGCACTGCACCCTGCTGTGCACTAACTCTTCGTACAGATATGCCCTTACTGGCATAGCCAGGAATCTAACTCACAAGTGTCTGGCCCTATGCTTAATCTATTAAACTGCTCTGCTTCCTGCTACATCCACAAACTTTAAGCTACAAATACACGTGATCCTTGTGCAGCAAATCACTTAGACATGTAATTTTAAGAATGTGAGCAGCTCCATTGAAATCAACCGCAGTTCAGAACGAGCCTGTATTTTTACAGCCGAAGTGGCAAGGAGGATTCTGAGAGTTTCTCACTTTCATGCACCATTTGCACAAATATAAAATAAAAACTTAGCCATAAACATCTCAGAGGTTTCCTAACCAATCTCCACATGAGAGAAAAAAGTGATGATTGCAAAGCTGTAATATTGTTACTGTTTAGACAGTATCAAAAATATGCTGGGGTACTTGTGTAAGCTCTCTGTGGATTGGACAATAGAGACATTAATCATTCCCTCAGAAGTGACTCAAAGGGAAATACAAAACTGGTAGAGGAATTTCATTGAAAATATCAAGGAGAAAAATTCAGAAGTCTCTACAGTGACAACACTCAGTCCGTGCTACTGATAACAGAGGAAGGAGGGGCTCTTTGGAAAATATAGAAATAAAATATTAATTTTAAAAGTTTCAGTAACATTACATGAAAGTGGCTTAACTTACTATGTTTGGGGTTTTTTTATATTAAAATACTTATTAAAAGATAACATTTACTTGGTACAAATATAGTATGCAAGTTCTAAACTTTTTAGGCAGATTCTTGGGCTTTATCCTATGCACCTGACTCACATAATAATTGACTGCTGACTGCAGTTTTAGTAAAGACAACAAGACTAAAAAAGGGATGAGGATTACTCCCATAAGGCTTTGCGGGATTTCCATCATTAATTTACTCTAAGTCTTAATTTCATTAATATGATATAGATTTAAAAACAATCCAAAAAGTGAAAGTATTTGAATGGTTTTTCAATATTTTTGTTTAAGCTGGAGTCATAAATGCAGAATTTGCTAAGATATCACATACAGTAGGCATTTAGAAACCTGGGTCTTTCTAAATTTATCAAAATACTATCCAAAAAAGAATACAACATTATTGTCCTTGAATTTGGTTGCTTAAATGTTTTCCTCAGTTATAATGTTAAACTTTTATAGACTTTCTGAATATTAGAGAAAATGCAGTTCATGACAGATACAAATTACTCTCATCTATAGTAGATGGCCTGAATAATTGCACATGTGTAGTTTAACGACCACAATCACCACCCAATGAATACCAGGAACATCACAGGCTCTCTGAAGTTATCTGACCAGACTGTGATTTTCTACTAATACATTTCAGATGTTTTTGAAGGTAAACTTCATCTATTAAATACTATGGCTTTGAAAGATGTTTCTCAAAATGTACATTGTTATTCCCCTTAAGAACAATCCAGTTAATTAGAACAGACCTTATTGGTATAGCAACATGGACATAATTGATAATTAAGAGCTATACACAACCAATTTAAAGTTAGAGCTTTATATAAAAATTCCCTCTCTACTCTGCAAAGTTTATTTTGACACTGTAAGCTGTATACTATGTGGTATTTCTTTATTTATGTTTGCAAAGTTATTCTGGATTTATAAGGCTTGGCCACAGTAAAGAGTATCATGTACACATTTTAAAAAAAATTTTACCAAATAAACTATGGGCTAGAGAGTGCTGGTTACTGTAGGCAGAACCACTCCATCCCAGAGGGAGCTCTGGAAGGGACAGTTCCTTTCATATTGTTTAGAATCCCTCTCTGAGCTCCCTATTGCTCTGGCCCTGTGATGATGTAGGAGTCTGCATGGGTGGGGTGGGGTGGTTGTTAATGACATTCATAGTGTCTGCATCCTGGGATATGGCTCTACACTACTCCATGGAGGGCTTGGGTACGCCAAGGGGGCTAGCCTAGAGCCATATCCCATGGATGCAGACATTATGAATGTCATTAACAACCAATCCACCCACACAGACTCCTACATCATCACAGGGCTAGAGCCAATGGGGGCCTCAGCCACTGAAGAGAACACCCTCATCCTATTGTTTCAAAACACCAAGGTCCTGAGAGAGAGAGAGAGAGAGAGAGAGAGAGAGAGAGAGAGAGAGAGAGAGTGAACTGAGGATATACCTGTCTCTCCACCTCCCAAAAGACTATAGTAATCAGAGTGAGCAGAGAGGTAATCTCTCCCCATCCAAAGAGGAAGGAGAGAGAGTTAGAAAAGAGCATGATGAAGTGGGGCTAAGGAGCTGTGACTCCCCACTTACAAAACAAATGTGGGAGGTCAAAAGGACTTCTTCTCAACAAAGGGAGCTATAATGGGAGGTGTAGAAGAGCCACATGACTCTCCACTCTTCCCAAAATCTAAAAGCCTGAGAACAGGGGTTCTACACACCCTCAAAGGAAGGAAAAGGCATCTGCGTGCAACGGGAAGCTGTGAATAAAGAAGTTCCAAGATCAGATGCCTAGAGCTCCTACTGTCAGTACACCATAGATCATATTACTTTTCTCATTGACCTCACTTAGCCAGCAAAATGAAACTTATATTCTTAATACTGGAGCTTCGGGTAGGAAGTTAAAACTTCTCAAGCCATTGCACTCTGGGTAGGGGCTAGCAGCAAGCTGAGGCCTATGCTAGGAGGGGGAGGGGGATCGCCTGTTCTCTGTGTCTTCAATAAAACTACACAATAATTGACAACACCTGAGGTTTGCAGTTGTGTGCCAGATCCCACACTTGACAAAGCAGTCTCATAGTTTGCATTATCCAACAGCAGAGCTGACTGAAATATAGTAAAAACTTCTTTTGTGAAAAATTTCAAAAATTTCAAAATCACTTTTGTTCTATAGGGTTTTTTTGTTTATTTGAAATTTTGGGGGGAAAATCTTCATTAAAAACCCAAGCAATTTCAATTCCCCTGCTCCCCATTTTCTCACCTGCCTCTGCCCTTTTTTCCCGTCCTTCCTTTTTCCATTTTGTCCCTGAAAAGGGGGGGTGGGGTAAAAAAATACCCCCAAAATGGTGGGCGAGTTCCTTTTTGGATTACATCAAAAATGTGGAGGGGACAAAATTGTTTCTGAAATAAGGCCATCGTTCAACACATTTCTGGTTTGAAAAATTTCACCCAGCTCTACCCAATAGCACTAAAATAGCTGAAGAGAATAGGTGCATTTTGTTTCCTTCTATGGATCTCTGTGGGAAGAAAAGATCTAAACTACTGAATAAACCCACATCTGTACCTATTTTTAGGTAACACAATGGATTACAATACATACCGCCTTCCTCACTTCCTGTTTTGAAACAATAATCACATTTGGTGGATCCCCGACAGCTGTGGCAGCCCCTCCAATGTTTGTGAAGATAACTTCTGCAATCAGCACATGTCTAGGATCAAGATTAAGTACCTCACATAACCTGCGGAATACATAAGAAAATGAAATCAGCTCCTTAACCTTTGATTAAATTGCCTGTAACCTTAAATGATTTATAAAAGTTAGCACTTGTGTCGGAAACTTCAAACTGTTGAACAAAGGTTAAAACTTGGCCTTTCATAATTAATACTTATATTTTACAATATACTGCAATGGCTACTGCATTCAAAATACATATTTTAAAAACAATATTAAAAGTAGCAAATCATTAAGACAGTTGAATTACAGTTAAAGTTATATGAGCCTTTCCATTTTAACAACCCTTCACCGTGGTATATAACTTTCTAACACATGTACCTTTCAGGCTAGAATTTACCAAGTTTGGTCTCTGCCCATACTTTTTTTTTTTTTTAAGGTTGAGCAGTAGCATTTCAACAATTTTTTAGGACAAGGCACGTAGAAAATACACTTGCCTTGCCACATTATTAAAAAAATTCATGCATTATTTTTAACTTCAGTATCAGCAGAACAGCTGATTATAGGTATTAAACAATTTGTAAAGAAATAGCCCTCAGTGAGAAGAAGTATCTCAGAACACTAGAATGAGTTTATCAAGTTATGGTCCATTAAAAATCATGCTGTGCATACACACTACATTTTGCACAGTCTGTTCACTAAAGTTCTTTTTCAGGAAAACCCTTAAACACGTGCTTGACTTTAAGCATGTGCTAAGCCATTTCGTGCTTAAAGTTAAGCATACGTCTAAGTGCCTAACTGACCAGAATGGACTTGCATGTGCTTAAATGCTTTCCTGAATCAAAGTCTTAGGCCCCAATTCAGCAAAGCACTTAAGTACAGCAACACTGCATCTGGGAGGTGTGATTCCCTGCACAGGTGGGCAGACTCATGCCAGCTCAGCTTGAGGTAGTACTCTAAAAATAACAGGGTGGACTTTGTGGCACTGGTGCCATCTCAGGCTAGCCACCCAAGTCCACCCAATCCTATGGGTCTAAGCTTGGGCAGCAAGCCTGAGCCACCACCCGTACTGCAACACCCATGCTGTTATTTTTAGCCTTGTAGCTCAAGCTGAGCTACCACAAATCTGTTCACCTGAGCTCAGAATCACACCTCCCAGATTCATTGTAGACATACCTTTGATTTCAAAATGCATTTAAGCACATGCTTGCATGATTTGTTGAATAGGGATGGACTTAAGCATGTGTTCAAAGCTGTTTGTGTTTAAGTGAATCAGAGATTTTAAGACCATTATAATCATCTAGTCTGATCTCCTGCATATACAAGCACAGAATTGTGACTGTGCCCATAAGCTGCAGTATCTTTTTTAGAAAGACCTCCTATCTTGATGCAAAGACTTCAAATGACAGAGAATGGATCACATGAGATAAGTTGTTCCAATGGTGAACTAGAGGAAGAGAGGAAGGATGGGCAAGATGGTGCTAGCCTGGGACTTTGGAGACTGAGTTCAGTTCCCTGCTCTACCTCAGACTTCCCATGTGACCATCGGCAAGTGACTTAATCTCTCTGTGCCTCTGTTCTCCATCTTTAAAATGGGGATAATAGTACTTCCCTCCCTCACAAGCAATCTAAGTGCTTAAAAGAGATTGAATAACCCTTAGTATTAAAAATTTGTGCCTGGGGGACACCAAAGGGCACTGTGACCAAAGTGGATGCAGGTTGCTTGAGCTCTGAAGCACCCATGGGGTATCCCAAAACATCATCCCCTAACACCTCTCTCTCCCACACCCATCCAACCTCAAGGATTATTGTGCCTGACTACTGAAACCCACAAGATGCCCTCTAGCTCTGCATCTTCCTCTCCACATCCAAAAAAGACAGAGGAAATCTGCCTCCCCGACTTGTACAAACAAAATGGTGCCTGAGCCCGAACACAGCTGCTGGCTTGTACAACAACAGGTGGCTGCAGATACTGCTGAAATTAAATCTACAGTTTCCACCCTACAGATCAATATGACTGAGATTCAGAGTGCAGGCTCTATCAGCTTGATGGGAGAAGCTGAACACAGAACTTCTGAAGTGGAAGATGATTTCAAAGAAGAACGACCAGTAATTTCAGGTTCTGAAGAACTGTAATGATATCAAGACTATTAAGACCAAGCTAATTGATCTGGAAAGCCACTCACAATGATGTAAGATCAGGATTGTGGATATCCCTGAGGTAACCAAGAAAGGTAAACCCTCTGAATTTGTCCCTAAACTGCTAAGTTGTTGGATCTGCCAGTAGAATTTTTGTTTTGATATAGAATGAGCACACCGGGCCCTCGCCCCCAAGCCAGCTCCAGAAAATTGGCCTAGAACATTGATTGTGAAGTTCTAGAAGTTAACCACTAAGGAACTTATATTGCAGAAATCCAGATCAAAATAGGAGATGTTATGGGGAGAACCAGCAATTAAAATACTGCTCTTTCAAGATTATGCCCATGATGTGGTTGCAGTGAGGGCAGCGGTTAACCAAGTGAAACAATTGGCTAGGCAGATGGCCTTGAAGTATATTATTAAATACCTGGCAACACTCCATATTAAGAATGGCAAGAAGATAGTATCATTCAGTTCCCCTCAAAAAGCAGAAAAATATCTCAAAAAAATCTACAGACCTCTGTCACAAGAAGCGACATGTATGCCAGGATCTGATCTTATGGAATTTATGTATTGCTCGCTCAGATCTGATATGACTGTTCTAAACAAGTGGATGGGTGCTAGTTGATACTGATATGTTAGTCCTCTCTTTTTTTTCTCTCTCTCTCATTGAGGTTGAAGGATTAAAGGGTTATCATCAATTTACTTCCACTGGCCCCCGCTGCCTCCCCCAGCCTCCCATGCCCACTTCAGCTCCCCAGGCTCCACTGCCTTTCTCTCTCTCTCTCCATTGCCCCAACTGATTCCCTGAGCAATTTTGCACACCCAGGCAGGCTGGTCCAGACACATACTCATGGGAAAGGCGCATCCATGTACTATCTATTATTTGATTAGTCATTATGTATATATCATTGCTTTATTAGATGGTGCTTCCTTATTGACTAATGTATCAAGGTTTTATTGGTAATATAGGTGATTACTATAGTTGTAATGTTTGGGGTCCCAGGAGCTGTGAGCATATCCAAATTTCACCTGATCCAGACACCCCACACTGTCAAATGTATATTTTAGACTGTTTAAACAGATTCTCCTTTTTTATTGTAAGGTACTAACATGTATTTCCACTCTATTTTCCATTTTGTTTTTTCACTTATTTAATTCCGCTTTCTGCCCTCTTCCCGTTACCCTGCCATGTTAGGAATTTCCTTCCCTTTCCTGTAGAATGTGTACTGGGAAGTGACATGTACAGTGAATATGTACTGGATTATGTAACTTTTGCAGCTTAGATAAGCAAGAACTGTATGCTTCTCAAGAGAATGTGCAATTCCTCATTTTTCACACTGTGACTTTATATTTTATCTGGTATATTTTAGCAATGATGGCTCCTATAATTAAATGTGTCTTCTGGAAGATAAAGCGTTTTAATAACCCTATTACAAGAAAAACTATATATTCAATGCTTAAAAAAAGAGAATATTGACATTGCTATGCTCCAGAAGACACATCTGACAGAACTTGAAGCTTGTAAACAAAATAAAGATTGGGTTGGCCTTTCAATTTTTAGTTTCTTTAATTCTAAACTGAGGGGCATTGCTATACTAATATATAAAAAGTTGCATGTTAATATTCTAAGTGCAAGGTTTGAGAGTAAGGACAGATTTACTGTCCTCAAGGCTGAAATAGGGAATTCTATAATCATTTTAGCCAATTTCTACAGGCCAAACCAGAATAATCCCAATTTTTTTCATAAACTTTTTATAAGTATAAATGACATGGGTCACCATCCTATTATTGCTGCTGGCAGAGGTGAAAGTAAGCCAGTACAGCTTCTCCGGCGGTGATTTAAAGGGCCCGGGGCTCCCCGCAGCGGCTGGAGCCCCAGGCCCTTTAAATCACCTCCAGAGCCCTGCAGCTCTAGCCCGAGCCCTGCCACCCTGGGGTAGCGGCAGCAGGGCTCCCACAGTGATATAAAGGGCCTGGAGCTCTGCAGCGGCCAGAGTCCCAGGCCCTTTAAATCTTGAAAGGCCACACCTCTTCCTGTTGAGGCCCACCTCTTCCCGTTGAGGCCATGCCCCACTCAGGACTCCGGCGTACTGGTAAGTCCTTTAAACTACTTTCACCCCTGGTTGCTGGGGACATTAACAAAACTCTAGATCCAGTCCTTGTTAAATAATCTTCATCTACATACAAAAGCATGAATACTCATGAGGTACTTCATATATACATGGCTGATTTAGGCTTACAAGATGTATGTAGATTGGCCATAGGATTACTCAGGGTATTTTTTTTCTGCAGTTCATTCAACATATTCAGGATTGGGCTATTTCTTAGTGTCACAAGACTCGATCAATTCTGTCACTGACTGTGGCATTGGTACTATTGTTATATCTGACTATGCTTCTATACATATATCTTTTAGGCCCCCAGGGTATGCACCTCCAACTAAAATGTGGAAATTACATACCTCTCTGCTGTTCGATACATCATTTGTTAACTCTATCCAGAAGGAGTTAGAACCCTTTTTTTAAAAATGCTCCCACTGCTTCATCAGCTGTTACACCTTGGGAAGCCTTTAGGCAAATGGTAATTGCTAATAGTTGGAGGGGACACAATTGCGGGGACCCCCCCTCGCCATCACAGCCACAGTCAACTTCCGGGTGACTGCCAAGATACCCTTCAGCAACACCCTCTTGACCACGGTGCCCCCACAACCACGGCACTCTGAGCAGTCACCCACCCTTAAGTCCAGCCCTGCCAGGTTCGCCCTTGGGGGAAATGGTGCCCTGGGTGAACTTGTATTTTGGAGCCCTGGCCCCTGTTGCCTCCCCCAGCCCCCCAACCCATCACCCCTGCACCCCGATGCCTCCCCTGAACCCCCAATCTCCACTGGTCCCTGCTGCCTTCCCTGCCCCCCCCAATCACCCCTGGCCCCCCACTGCCTCCCCACCCACCCCCATCACTCCTGGCCCCTGCTGCCTCCCCCAGCCTCCCACGCCCATTTCAGCTCCCACTGCCTCTCTCTCCATTGCCCCCAACTGATTCCCTGAGCTCTTTTGCACACCCCAAGCAGGCTAGTCCAGACACATATTCAAGCAGCTTACTGTAGCTGCCAGCAGGGAAGGAATGAGACTCAGCAGGCTTCCCCGCACCCTCTCAGGTGGAGATCTGCACTGCCCACCCAGTCTCACTTCCCTGCTCTGGGCACCACCTCTGCTCAGCGGGATCACTCGCTGCTGGTGCCTTTCCCAGGCATGTCCCTTCAGCCGTGCTCAGCCGGCAGAAATCTGGGGGGCATGTGACCCTGTGTGCCCCTCCACACACACATCGCCTGTGCTTTAAAGCCTTCATTAGAGGCTGTATCATCTCTCATGCCATCTTTAAAACAAAATGGAGAGAACACAGTTTATACTCTGGTGAAGGAAATTAAGGCCTTGGCTATAAGCTATGCTTCCTGCCTCCTCCCCAGAGAAACTCAGAATCTTCATCAATCTAAGATATGAAATCAACAAGCTTCTGTCCCAACAGGATGAGTTTGCCTTCGTCTGTCTGAAGCAAAGCTACTGGGAATCTGTTGAGAGAGATGGCAAGCTGCTGCATGCAGACTTAAGCAAAAGACTAACAGAAATAAGATTGCTGCTGTTCACAATAGTAGTAACAAATTATAAACAGTACATTCCGATATTAATAAACAATGTAAACAGTTTTATTCAAAACTATTTTTAGCTGCAGAGCAAATCAGTAAAGATGCCCTAGATAACTGTTTTATTGGACTGTCTCTGCCACCACTCTCTGACTCGCAGAAGGAACTATTAGATGCTCCCCTAGAAATCATGGAACTGACTCAGGCTATAAAAGAAATGAAGGTTGGAAAGACTCCTGGTGCTGATCAGATCTCGACTGAAATTCACAAAAAGTTCTCTGAAACTTTAATACCTATATTTTTGAATATGTTCAATGAGGCCAGGAAAGAGCAAACTCTCCTGCCTACTCTAAGAGAAGCTGCAATTTCAGTTATTCCTAAACCTGGGAAAGACCTTGAACTATGTAGTAATTACAGGCCAGTTTCTTTAATCAATTGTGACACTCAGATCGTAGCTAAAGCTCTTGCTAAGCTATTGGACAAAGTTCCCTCACACATAAATCAGGTGGGTTTCCCTCATAATAGACATAGCTCAGATAATTTGCACCAACTGATTGATATTATTGCCACTTTGAGAGATTCTGAGGAACCCTTAGCTGCCATTTCTTCAAATGCCAAAAAGGCTTTGGACCGCATAGCCTGCGATTATCTTTTGCTTATGTTAGCAAAATATGGGTTTGATAAAGAATGTATTGCTTGGATTAAGGTTTTATACTCTTACCCAACGGTTACCAATGGTATTATTTCCACCCCATTTCCATTTCAGAGAGGTATGAGCAGGGCCGGCTCTAGGTTTTTTGCCGCCCCAAGCAAAAAAANCCCCCCACCAGTGCTGACTCCACCCGCTTCCCCCCTCGCCTCCAGCCAGTCCGGCGCTGGCAGAGTCGGGGTAAGCAGCGGGGCTCCCGGGCCGCGCCTCAACCCAGGGTCCCTCCAGCCAGGGCTCCTGCCTCCAGGACCAACCGGGACCCAGGACGGCAGAGCTGGGGGACTGCCCCGGCAGGGGGCTGAGGAGCCAGGGCAGGACAGCCCCAGAGGGAGCGGCGCCCTGGAAAGCGGGACATGGGCCCCAAATGGCAGCACCCCAGGCACCGGTCCCCACTATGGCCCCGCTGCTGCTCCTGACTGCCCTGCCGCAGTCCCTGGGTGGCTCGGACTGCTTCGCCCAGCCCCGGCTGTGGCGCTGGGAGGCAGCAGCCCTGCGGCACCTGCAGGCGGCTCCATGCGCCCCACGGCGCGGCCCCGAGCCCAAGTGTCCCGCACTCGAAGCCTGCCCAGCCATAAGGTGCGGGCGCTGCTTCCCGATGCGAACTGCAGCGGCCCCAGGGCACCCCCCATGAATCATAGAATCATAGAATATCAGGGTTGGAAGGGGCCTCATGAGGTCATCTAGTCCAATCCCCTGCTCAAAGCAGGACCAATTCCCAACTAAATCATCCCAGCCAGGGTTTTGTCAAGCCGGGCCTTAAAAGCCTCCAAGGAAGGAGACTCCACCACCTCCCTTGGTAATGCATTGCAGTGCTTCACCACCCTCCTAGTGAAATAGTGTTTCCTAATATCCAACCTAGATCTCCCCCCACTGCAACTTGAGACCATTGCTCCTTATTCTGTCATCTGCCACCACTGAGAACAGCCGAGCTCCATCCTCTTTGGAACCCTCCCTCAGGTAGTTGAAAGCAGCTATCAAATCCCCCCTCATTCTTCTCTTCTGGAGACTAAACAATCCCAGTTCCCTCAGCCTCTCCTCATAAGTCTTGTGCTCCAGACCCCTAATCATTTTAAGCACTGGAATAAATTGCCTAGGGAGGTTATGCAACCTCAATCATTGGAGACTGTTAAGAGCAGGGTAGATAAACACCTGTCCGGGATGGTTTAGACAATACTTAGACCTGCCAGGAGTGCAGGGGACTGGACTAGACGACCTTTCAAGGTCCCTTCCAGTCCTACAATTCTATGATTCTATCCCTAAGATAAACAGAGAACCAATTATTGCCCAAATGGCTAACATTTTGCAGAGGTGGAGTTTGTTAACCCTTAGTTTATGGGGTAAAACTAATATACGGAAAATGAATGTCCTTCCCAGAATTTTGTATGTCCTGAAGGGTCTCCCTATTTCTATTCTTTAAACTTATTTTAAGATATTCAATAATGTTTTCAGAACACTTCTTTGGGGTGTTAGCATATAGGCTTGTTTGTCAGCCTAAGACAGAATTTTGGGTTTGACTTTTTGTTACTCGTATCTTATACTAATATGAAGGACAACGATGCTGTGTGTTGCATTTCCTACCACCAGATGGGGCTTTTAGTACAATGGGAAGAGATAAGGGATGAAGCTAAAAGTGTTACAGGGTATGGTGGGAGTGTAATATATGAGCGCACACTTAAAGACTGCCTCAACTCCTTATCTGAAAGCAAGGTCAGACAACCAGTTGGGGGGGGCAAGGGGAGTTTGTGGGGGGAGGTAAAACACTAAAAGACCAGAGAAATGCCTGCCCCTGACCGGAGCACAACCTCATTCCTTACTCCTCCCATGGGGTACAAAAGGGGTGAGATGAAGACCCCGACTCACGACCCTCCAGAACCATCAGTTATAAGGGGTGTGACTAGGGGCGTGCATTGCAGGTATATTTGGGCCTGCTAAGAGGAAGGAGTGGGAGTGGGAATGGGAATGGGAGACCAGGAATAGGGGAATGAGGAACAGCGACATAGGCAAGGTTCTGCAGTGTCAGAGCTGGGAAGGGGGACATAGGGTAAATGCTCTGTGGCATTAAAGCTGGAAACAGAACACTGGAAAGAGGGAGCTCCATCGGTGTGCGGAGCTAGAGGATTCTATTGGCGTATAGAACTGTAGTTGTGGGAGGGGAAGGGGAAAACTCTATCGTGTATAGAGATAAGCCCAACTGGTGTGAAGGGCTTCGGAATATGCTTGCTTGGAACTAAAGCCCAATAAATATCGCATTGCCTGCACTTCAGACTTCCGGTCTTCTGCTTTCCATCTGCATGACAAGAGCCAGGGAAGGGGGGTGAAGGGAAAGCCCTCTAATATGGGGCACAGGTAAGAAACCTACACAGGTGAACAAATTACAATTCCCCCCGTCTCTGGGAGCATTTCATTTTACCAATTTGTTATTTATTATTTAGATTACAATAGAGCCCACAAACTCCAACAATATGGACTGCAGCCTCATTTTATCTATCTAAGGTACTTCTATGGGCTGCATTACTCTAGTATCTGTGTACTTCATAATCTTTAAAGAATTTATCCTTGACACCCCTGTGACAAAGGGAAGTGCTATTATCCCCATTTTACAGATGGGGAACTGAGGCACAGCGAGACTAAGTGATTTCCGTAAGGCAAGAGAGGAAAGTTCTCGCAGAGTAGAGAATTTACGAAGGTCTCCAGACTCACCCTAGTCCTAACCACTGGATCATCCTTCCTCTCTAGGTCCTGTACAGACACACAGAATGTTACAGTCCCTGTCCCAAAGGGTTTACAGACTAAAACGACAAAGACTAACTACAGGTAAAGGAAAGATATGCAATACTTCCTTATCATCTGCTTTGCACCCAAATGTGGCTGTGGTGCTGGTTGCAAAGAAAATATACAGCACATGGCTGCCAACTAACACCACATGACCCAGCTTAATGCAGCCAGGAAGGAGAACAATGGGGAGAAAGCCTCCCTGAACCCTCTCTGCAGCACTCTGCCTCTGCCACAGGGTCTGAGTAACCAATACCCACTCCTAAACCCATTAGGTCAAGGAGGCAATTAAGTGGGTGGAGCCTTGGCTCCTTCTCTCCCTTCCCCCCGACCCCCTCACCAAAAAAACCCCATGCTGACCAGTGGAGATGAGCCTGCGTGAAGTGGGGAAATAAGCTGTATTCTATAAATGGCTACAATAAATTCCTCCCCCTGTAAGCAAAATTGGAGCAGAGGAGAAATTGAGCTTCAGTCAAAATTCCTTCCCAGGGCTTCTCCTGAGATTGGGTGGCAGTGCAGCTACACACTGCCCTTAGACAGAACTGGGTTTATGACTCAATCTAACCCTATGTTATTAAAATGTATATTTCAGAGAGCGAAAAGAACTTCTCATATAAAAACCTAAGTTAAAACAGATGTTATCACAATGAAAATAGTGTCCATTTAAAAGCATAAAAATATTTCAACTTGGGAACTCCTTACCCGAGGAGGTTGTGAAGGCTAGGACTATAACAGCGTTTAAAAGATAAACCATGGATAAATTCATGGAGGTTAAGTCCATTAATGGCTATTAGCCAGGCTGGGTAAGGAATGGTGTCCCTAGCCTCTGTTTGTCAGAGAATGGAGCTGGATGGCAGGAGAGAGATCACTTGATCATTGCCTGTTAGGTCCACTCTCTTTGGGGCACCTGGCATTGGCCACTGTCGGTAGACAGGATACTGGGCTAGATGGACCTTTGGTCTGACCTGGTACGGCCGTTCTTATGTTCTATATTACCCATTTACACTTAATCTAAGACTCCAGAAAAAAAATGTACGGTAAAGTTACATTGTATTATTTGAGCAATAGCATGAGATTATGTAATTAAAGACTGCATTGAAATGCAGTTGCACAAGTCATTCCTTGACTTCTGAGTGCATAACTGTACAACTTTAATGATCCTTTACTATTTTTTCTTGATGGGGCATAGATAAACTTTGCAAAAAAAATGCTTACTGTAGGCTATAAAAGGAAGCTGTGAAGGATAGTTAAAATGTGTTTACCTGAACTGTAGGATTAAACCGTTATAGTTCACTTATCCAAGATTTTCAATTTCCCATATAAACAGGCAATTTCGTAGAACATTGCAAATCATAAAGTATCTTGACATTCAAAATATGTTTTAAAGTAAGTTATAGCTAAAGAAGGTTTATTGAATTATTTCTAAAAACAATTTACCACAAAATATGACAAGAACAGAACATCATATTTTATGCCTCACTGATAAAAAGTCTGAATCCTCATTGTCATGGAATCAGCAGACTTTTCTGTTAGCTTCATCTCCATGGTAATAACAGTGCAAAATAGCACTGGGAAATTATAGGTAAGGACTAAGGAGAACAACAACAGGATAAAAAGAATGACCTCTAGCATGACATTTTCAGAAATATACACATACATAATAACCTTTTATTTTTAGAATAACCATTAGAGTAGAAATTATTGTGATTTTGCTAGTTTAGAAGTACACCTGATAGCAATTCAAATAAAATATTTTTTGTATGCTGTCGTTACCCTACTTCCAGTGTTACAGAATTGTTAGTATAAAACAGAATAAATGCTACAGTAATATTGCCTGTAAACAGTGTTTCAGAATGTAGACTTTTAGGATTTCAATCCATTACCAATTACATTTTATTTAATTCCAAATATTCTGCAACATAATTGGAGACACTTGTTTAACCATCTCATTTTTACCTACTGTTAGTGATAAAAATATTGTTTGAGTAAAAGTGATGTGATCTGTTTAAAATATAATCATACAGCAAACAAATTGAACTTTCATTCACCAGCTGTTTCCCAGCCTATAATAAATTCCACTTGCAAAATAGACCTTTCCTGCTGTAAACTACATTTTAATGGGCCACATATTCATACAATTCTATACATGTAAATATGATAAGGACTGCAAGTGCTACATCACCCGATGCCATATTTAAAACCATCTTCCCCACCCCAGGTTTTTTTTTTTTTTAACTAAACAGGATTAACTGGATTTACCAGGTTGAATGTAGGTTAAATTCAGGCCAAAGCGTGATTTATAATCACATGAACTAAATGTAATTACAAATCACTTGCAGTTTCCAGAAAGCTGCTGTAAATAACATCACTGTTTTAATAAAAAAAACTATGATTAATCTAGAAATATGAAATTAATCTGGGATTGTATCCACTTCATGGAGATCAATAAGGATAGAATTCAGAGTCTTCTATTCCAAAAAGAGTTCTTCAGTACAGAATAATTGCCAGTTACTACTACTACTGCCAGTTAGCAGGGATTATAATTTCTTTAAATCATCCATTAGGAGGCAAAATTGTACATAAACATTAGTCTATACATGAAGGAATAGGGGTTTTGGGCTGTTTTTTTTTCAAAAATTCCAGCACCCCTATTTGCAAGAGCAATTTGCGCCCAGAACGAAATGGGTTCCGCAATTTGCAATTACAATTCAAATGTGGGCACAACTCAGAGTATTTGCATCTGTACCCACTTAATTGCAGAGACAGTTAAATCTATAAGTACTTGGATTTGTGCTCACAACTGATACATGAAAATAAGGAAGCTGAACTCTTTAATTACTATCTAGAGCTACAACTTTAACAGTCAGAGCATTTGGGGTTGTAAGGTCCATTCAAACTGCTGAACAAACATCTCAAATATGATTTTTGACACACACCAACTAGCAATGGTTAGCTATAAACAACTAACGCCAAAGGCATAACATAAAATACCTTATGGTTACTGGAGTAAAGAGAAGCATTGTGGTAACGTTGTCCAAAAATGCAGAAAGAATTGCAGCAATAAGACACAGAATGATAATCATGGCCCACACTCTGCCTCTAGACAGTTGGTAAGCCTAATAAAACCAAACAAATAGCAATGGCATAAAGGCAGGAAACATATCAGCTTCATTTTCAGAAATGAACAATGAACAACTTTATAAAAGATGGTGCAACAATGTTATACTAGTCACTTCTTTAGGGCCTGCCAACCAAAGATCTCAGTATGCTTTTCAAACATTAATTAATTTAGCTACGAACTACTCTAGGGAAGCAGGAAAATATCTCTGTTTTACAGATAAGGAAATAGGTACAGAAAGAGTAAGTGATTTGCTAAAGGTAACACAGGGAATCTGTGGCAGAACCAAGAAGAGAATCCAGGTTTCCTGTTTTCTCTTGCTTTAACTTCAAATCCTGCATTCCTCCTTTTATAGTCATATGGAAATCTACTGCCTTGAATACAATCTAAGTAAACAAGCTTTACACAGGAAACTATGAATGGGACGACTGAGTATTGAATTTATTCTCCCAACCCATGGGCTGTGCAGCCTAAGCCACCCCACGCTACCATTTTGTTCAGATAGAATAACAGCTGAGTCTTTGATTCAACCCCTACACAAAGGTCTATGGCCGTTAATGATATATAAACATAAACCCAGTGGTCTGACCCACACCTCCTTTCTCCTCTCCTCTGGACTGGACACAGACGAGTATGCATGGAGCACAGCTTTGTTGCACACAGTGGATAGGAAGTCAATGGGACTTAGGGTGACCTGATAGCAAGTGTGAAAAATTGGGACAAGAGATGGTGGGTAACAGGTGCCTATGAAAGACAAAGCCCCAAATATAGTGATTGTCCCTATAAAATCGGGACATCTGGTCACCCTAATGGGACTACTCACATGCTTAAAATTATGCATGTGGTTAAGTACCCTACTGAATCAGGGTCTGTGGCCTTAACTTATAAAAATATCATTTCTTGAAATGCGTCCTCAACACTTAGCTCCTTAAAAGAATTATAAATTAACAATTACTTTGTAGTATGACAAATGTAAATTGTCCTTACATAAATGTTTTTAAATGTATGATTTAGTCTAATAGGTTTGACTAAACAGCAGTTGTATTAGTTCAAGAAATATGTAAGAGTGCTGCAGTAATATAAATACAGTACTATAAAGAATTTAAATGCAAGATGTCACAATAAACCTACCTTTACTGCACAGTAATCAAAAAATCCAGTTTCTGAAAATATGGCCACTAAAAGCATCTACAGAAAAAAAAAGAAAGAAGGATGGAATTATTCACATAAAAAAGTGAATGGTTTGGTTTGTTGCTTTAACAAGGAGTCCTGCATCTCTGCCACAATTTTGGTCCTGATTTTGGAGAGGACATCAGACGTAAATTAGGATGCCACGCGTCAGAAGTCAGATTTCTATTACTGGCATTTATGGTAAAATTTACATCGGTGCAGTAGGGCCATGGTCTTATTTAAGATGCAAGGGGTGCATAGACTTTGTGCAGGCCTCTCTATAGGTGTGAATTTCATTCCTAATTACTTGGTAAGCACCACACGTTACAAATATCTCTGCCCTTCTCGCTAATCAAAAGTGGCCATTAGTTTACAATGGTTTTCTTCAGCAGTGCTCTGTAGAGTCCAGAAGACATCAACTCCCTAAGATTATTTACATTTTTCCATATTTCAGGGAGATTTCCTGGTCCCCCAGTCTTTTTGGATGCAGGAAGTCATTACAATTCATAGATGGCAATGGATTTTGTCTATTTATGATACCATAGCATATTTCAGTCACAAAAGGGCAACACAGATTAATAGGAGTAGAGGTGGGCAAATAATTGATATTATTATAGTCTAGCCAGGTATATGCTTTTTTCCAATTGCTCATTCAGGCCCACATCAGAACACTGATTAGGACAAAGGAAATCACTTTCTCTAGTCAAGTATGTTTGAGGAAGGCTTAGTGTAAATAAAATTAACAAGTGGAATGAGAGTGATAACGCTCTCCAAAACTAGTCTCTTTCACCAACAGAAGTTGGTCCAATTAAAGGTATTACCCATCTTGTCTTAGTGGTAACACTTGGCATGTATGCAGGCTTTTTCATTTATAGATCTCAAAGATCCTTTCAACGGGAGATGTGTTATCACTAGAGATCAGCAAAAAAAAAATTAATAGTTTATTTGCCCCAAAAAGCAGTTTTGGTTGACCCAAAATTATTTGTGACTTTCTCACAAATTCACAAATGTTTTTCAGGGGCAGAAGTGGTGGCTCCTGCTGCTCTCCTTCTAACTTTTAACCCAATGGTTATGGCTCTGAGACCAAGGTTCAAATCCTCCCAAGCTATAGGGTCATTCTCACTCTCTTTCCCTGGCCCAATGACTATTCATTGTCATTAATAATACAGAGAATAGTCACTGGGCCAGGGAAAGTGAGTGAGAATGATTCTATAGACTGGTGGTTAGAACACTTACCTATAATGAGGGAGACTCAAGTTTAAGTCCTATGTATATTTAATTATTTATACAAAGTAGAACAGCTGAAATAAGAGATTGAGAGAGCCCCACATCTGAACATCCCATAACACAGTGGCTAGGGTGTTCTTCTGAAATGTGGAACACCCAATTTCGAACATCCAATTTCAAAACCCTATTCACATCAGGCAGAGAGGGGAATTGAACCTGTCTCTCTAACATCCAAGGTGAGCACCCTAAACTCTGGGCTAAAGTGTATTAGGAGAACTCCTCCTCCAGCTTGTCCTTTAAAATGCTAATTTTGGGGACAAATTCACCAATATTTTTGTGCAATTTTCCTATTCATTTTGGATCAAGTCTTTTTTTTTCCCCCCAATTTTTCAGAGCTGCCAGCAAACAAAAAAAATGCCATGAAAAAGAGCTCTGACTGTCTTCTGACCTGAAGAAGAGTTCTGTGCAAGCTCAAAAGTTTCTCTCTCGCACCAACAGAAGTTGGTCCAATAAAAGAAATGTTATTCCACCTTGACTCAGCAAACCAAAAAATCAGTTATTTATACAGTTTTAGTTATCACCCCTGTTTTATGAGGGGAAGAAACCAAAACCAACATTTTTCCAAAGTGCCTCATTTTCTCCAAGTTTTTGAGTGCCTCCAGTTTTTAAACACTCTAAAGAAGCCAAATTTTCAACATAGCAGCTCTCAGTTAAAAGGATGTTTACAAATAAAAAGAAACAGCTAGACATTGACTACAATTATTCCAGCACTTTTAGAGCAAAAGTTACATTTTATTTACCATTCCAAACAACAGCGCCAGGGTTTCATAATCAATCCACTCCACCACTTTGATCATGCTTGGTCTCTGCAAATCAAACAATACAATTATCAGTTAATCCTGTGGATCACCTAACTAGTGATTAGCTATGGAACTTCAAATTCCACTTAATTGGTGAACTATTTAAATAAGCTGTGATAGAAATTAATTAGTGTTTCTGCAATGTACCCAAAGAGGGCTCTTTTCTATTATCTCTGAAAAATGCTGACAGCCTGAACGGTTCATTATCTAGCACCTACATTTGGTTTTTAATTTGTTTGTTTCTCTTGTACAGAAATAAATGAAAACTGGTTTATAGACTGCACTTCACTTTACTTTCTGCTAACAGAATAGGACAATTCACCTTCACCTGTGGACAAATTGAAGGGAATTCAGAGAAGAGTAGTCACAAGGATATGTGCAAAGATTGAAAGAACTAGTAAGTACATATAATTTTGCTAATTGTCAATTAAGGAGCATGGGGAAAGATAAAAATATTTGAAAGGAGTAAATACCACTGAGGGAGTGTTATCATCTATGGTGGCCCCAAGGCAGTATAACCAGTAGATATGTTTGTTTAGGCTCCATGGGAAACCTAATATGGCTGAACATGACAAAAATGTGAGGGATAAAGATATCAGTTTTCAGACAGAGCCAAGGAGCTCTGGTATACTTTACGACATTAATTTTTTTCCCAGGTGAGTGTATTGTGATCTCTTCTTGCTATTTTGAAAAAAAAACAGCTTTATGATTGTAAGGGATTTATTACAAATTAATAAAAGCAAACTTGAAATTAAGTAAACGTCTAACTAAAACTATAAATCTTTACTAGACTATTTAAGGATTGAACAGCACAATTGTCAAATCAAAATTTCAATTGGAATTGAACTAATAAATCAACAAATTGACAATAATGGAATGGAATCAACAACTGACCAGATCATAGGATGAAAACAGTTAAGACTTAAATCATGGAGTTAATATAATATGTGATCTATTTTTGTACAAACGTAAGGTGTCATAGTCTGCTTTTAAGCTCCTGAACCAGTTACCAGACTTCCTTAAAGTTGCCCCTTACTGAATGACTTCTACCTTGTCTTTCTACAGTTAACTCTTTCCTTACCTAATCTCCCTCTCTCTGATACAAAGTGAACAACAACCCATAATTTCCCTTTTGGGAGCAGATACTCTTTTATAATCCAATGAGACATGAAGCAATTAAGTTAGGATTTACTGCAGATTTAGAATAAGCACGCGCTATTTCTTTGACATACACATACACACTCTCTTGTTCATACTTTTGAAATGTTTGGAGAAAAATCAATAAAGGTGCCAAGCATCCTTGCCAGGCAGATTAAAAGGGGGAACAAAATTGAAAAAGGTTACTTAGGCCATGTCTACACTGCAGACCTTAGAGAGGCACAGCTGTACCGCTGCAGTTGCACAACTGTAAGGTCTCCCATGTAGCCGTTCCATGCCAATGAGCAGTTGTAGCTATGTTGTGGAAGACCTTCTCTAGCTGACATAGCGTTATCCACACCGGCGCTTTTGTCGGTGAAACTTATGTTAGTCAGAGGTGTGTTTTTTCCACACCCCTGTCCAACAAAAGTTTTACTGACAAACTGCTAGTGTAGACATAGCCTTAGAGAAAAAAAATGATTCTTTAGCTTGCTGATCTTTGGAGCATCAGCATCAAGATTGCAGAACAGGGACCAGGTGATGTCATCTCTGGTCTCAGTATCTTTCATTGGCTGGTGGGCTTCCTTGGGCAGTTGGCTGGTCAGATGATGATGTCGTGGTCTCCTCCTTCCTGGAAGGAGGAGAAGCGGCAGCCCTTCTTGGTGTTGTGATGGCCCAGAAAGGCTCACACCTTATTTAGGGCACCTAGACCTTTAAGGTTGTGATTCTAGTTTGCTCCATTCAACATCACAGCACTGGAGAGCTTCCAAGAAAATCAGATGTTACAAGCTTCATAGCCCAATAATATGGTCCAATCAATCAGAGTTGAGGGATAGGCAGGTTGACCTTTCTTTATCTGGGAAGCACTAACTCTTACTGGCAATATACGTCACTGAACCCAGGGCCGGCTCTAGGATTTTTGCCGCCCAAAGCAAAAACAATTTTGCCCCCACCCCCATTCTTTAATTACCCCACCCCTTGACCCGCCTCAACTCCGCCCCTTCCCCAAATCCCCAGCCCTGCCTCCTTCCCCCAGGCTCTCAAGCCTAGGAGGGAGGGAGGGGGAGAAGCGGCGCCCGCACCCACACCGCGGCCGCTCGGGATCTCCCCCTCCCTCCCAGGTTTGAGAGCCTGGGAGGGAGGGCAAGTAGCAGCACGCGAATCAGCTGTTTCGCGTGCCGTGGCAGCAGCAGCGGAGGTGAGCTAGGGCAGCCGGGGCACATTTTTAGGGGCGGCATTCTGGCACCTAAAAATGTGCCGCCCCAAGCACCAGCTTGTTTTGCTGGTGCCTAGAGCCGGCCTTGACTGAACCACAGGAACAGATCCTTCCAAGAATATGAAAAACAAGGGATCAGGAGGAGATGACTCCACAGATGCAATTACAGGACCCCCCTTCTCTGCGGGGATACAAATGGCCAAACTCCTCTAATCTTCTGTATATTCTGGATGCATTCAGTAACCTAATGGCCTATATGGTCTCTTACATGACTCATACTTCCAGTCAGACCTTCATTCTCTCAGTACTTTTGAAGATATAAGGGATTATTACTGGTAAAAATTGGGGAACTATGGGATTTGCATAGCCTGATGGAGTAAAAGATTATCCATTAGCAAAAGTGCTAGCTCCATCACTATTAATATAGACCTTACATAAGCTACAAAAAGTTAAGAGTTTGCAGAACCTAAGAAAATTGAAGGTTAGACTAGGCCTCACCTAGGCCCATTACATCACACAGTAAAGTAGATTAAATTAGAGTAAATCTGAATTAAGCTGAAAATGGTTTTATTCAAGTTCCTGCAGAATCAGAATATCATACCATTAAGTTGGCCTTGCTCTCTTTTTTCCCATCTGGAGCCAAGACTGCATCTCTCTTTCATGGTCCCAAGAACAGGAATTCACAGAGTACACAAATACTGTTCTTGCAGCATTTTAAGTCTCATAGAGACTGCTGCACCATGGGACCATTTTCACAGGAATAAGAATGTGTGGATTTATGATACAATGCCCAGAAATAAACTGAATACTTGAAATGTTGCAACTTACCTCACCAACCACAGCTAATGCAGCTAAAGCTGCCAAGGAGCCCAACATTGCTGCTAGGGTTCTGTGAACAGTCTGTAACAAAAGGCAAGACATTATTGAAGACTATTTTAAACTGTTTAGGCCTCCTCTACCCCTAAACACTAAGTCAACCTAGCTATGTCGCATTGAAATGGGTTACCTAGAGAGGTGGTGGAATCTCCATCCTTAGAGATTTTTAAGGCCTGGCTTGACAAAGCCCTGGCTGGGATGATTTAGTTGGGGTTGGTCCTGCTTGGAGCAGGGGGTTGGACTAGATGACCTCCTGAGGTCTCTTCCAACCCTATTCTTCTATGCTTCTAGGATTCATGGGTGTGAAAAATTCACAGCCCTGATAGACAGGGTTAAGCCTGCCAACCAACTCTATTCTCCACTCCTTAGCTCCTTGAATGAGTCATATATAACAGCTGGCCTGATATCTTCCGCTCTAATCAAGGCTGGCCTTACCATGAGGCGAACTGAGGCGGCCACCTCAGGTGCCAGACGGTGGGGGGACGCCACTAGGACCCAGACTGTAAAAAATTGTGTCTGCTGCTGGTGCATATGTATTCTCTCTGCTCTAGATGCACAGAGATGGTGGAGTGCTGTGCTGGAGGAAGGAGGGTACAAGAGACATAACAGGCAGGTAGGAGTCAGTTGGGCCCTTAAGATGATATCTGCTGATATCTTCCCTCACTCAGTCCCTGCTACCAGCCTGCTTATTAGTCCCCTTCAATTGAGTGTTGAGAGCCACTATAGCTGGCGCAGAACAGCAGTCTGAGTGAAAGAAGAAAACACCCCTCTGGGGCAGCATTCAGAAAAAGAAAGAAAGCAAAAGAAGCTTTTCTATCTAAGCAGGAAGGAGCTCTCCTGAGATACAGAGATACAAATGTTCACAGTGAGCCTTCTAGCCCCAGTGAGGATGAGAGAATGGTGAGGAGATGCCTGATCTTCCAGTTAGTCAGAGTGCAGGTGACCTGGCAGCTACTGCAGCATCCATATCTTCATCTCAAATGGATGTAACCATGCACATTCCTGAAGAAAAGTGTAGATCAGAGAAGAGTGTGGTGGAGGCACAAGAAACGGCTGCTGTTGAGTTTAGTTCCTTAAGTCTAGATGATCCAGGACTGTGGACCAGGGCTGGCTCCAGGGTTTTTGCCACCCCAAGCGGCAAAAAACAAACAAAAAAGCCGTGATTGCGATTGGCGGCAGCTCCACTGCGCTGCTTTCTTCTTCAGCGGCAATTCGGAGGCAGGTCCTTCCCTCCAAGAGGGACAGGGCCCTCCGCCGAAGAGCCCGTCGTGCCGTCCCTTCCCCTTGCCGCCCCAAGTACCTGCTTGCTCAGCTGGTGCCTGGAGCTGGCCCTGCTGTGGACTCACTTGAGCAGTAGCCTGAGGAACTTCCTTGTACTGCATGGGCCACAGCAAGTGAAAAAAAACTCATGTTCCCCAAAGACAATGAAAATAGAAGTTTCCATCCAACACATTACTGGCGTGAAATCCACAATGGTGACAAAGTGGGGAGGCCATAGCTTATGTACTATGCAAACTCTTCCAATCTAATGTTCCAGCCACATTGGGTTCTACAGGAACAAAGGACTGGAAAAATCTGGCTAGAAATCCAGCATGCCATGAGAAGGCAGCAAATCACCAGAGCATTCCATAGGTAGAAAGAGTTTGAGATGAGACTAAGGTTAAAGGCCACCATAGAAAATTAGCATCAAGAGAAGATTGTATCAGAGTCTCTTTATTGGCAAAATGTTCTGAAAAGGCTCATTGCCATTGTGAGAATGCTTGCTACGCAAAACCTAGCGCAGCATGGCACTTCAGATCAGCTGTATGTGCCAAAAAATGTAAACTTCCTTAAAATTGTGGAGCTGATGGCTGAGTTCGATGCTGTACTCCAGGAGCATCTAAGAAGAGTCACCGCCCAAGAAATGTACACACACCACTACCTTGGAAAAAATTCAAAATGAGATCATACAGTTACTGGCAACAAAAGTCAAACAGAAGATTGTGGCAGATCTGAAGTTAGCAAGATATTACTATGTTATTCTGGACTGCACACCTGACATCAGCCATACGGAACAAATGACTTTAATGGTGTGTTTTGTAACAACAGAACCTAGTGAAAATGTCCCTGCAACGGGGACTGTCAGAGAGCATTTTCTAGAATTTATTGACATTGATGATACTACAGGAGCTGGTATGACAAATGTGCTTCTTAAAAATCTGGAAGATACAGGAATTGCGATAGATGACACGAGAGGTCAGGGCTATGATAATGGTGCCAACATAAGAGGAAAGAACAGAGGAGTGCAAGATCCGAGAGTTAAACCCTCGAGCTTTTTTTGTCCCATGCAGTTCTCATTCATTGAACTTGGTGGTCAGTGATGCAGCATCAGCTTCTAGTGAGGCTGCTGAATTTTTTAATGTAATTCAAAGCATCTATGTATTTTTCTCTGCATCAACTCATTGATGGCAAATTTTGAAGCAACATCTGGGAACATCCTCTCTGACACTGAAACCACTGAGTGCCACACAATGGGAAAGTTGAGCGGAGGCGATAAAGCCTATCAAACACCAAATTGGGACAATAGATGATGCAAGAGTTGCAATTATGGAGGATAATGCTATGATAGGAACTGTTCGTGGGAGAAAAGTGGCAGAGGGCAATGGAATCACCAGAAACATACTTAACTTCAAATTTCTGTGTGGCTTAATGTTGTGGCATGACGTACTGTTTGAAAACACCATCCTGGCCACTATGGATGTAGAAGCCCTCTACACCAATATTCCACACAAAGATGGACTACAAGCTATCAGGAACAGTATCCCTGATAATGTCACAGCTAACCTGGTGGCTGAACTTTGTGACTTTGTCCTCACCCACAACTATTTCACATTTGGGGACAATATATACCTTCAAGTCAGCGGCACTGCTATGGGTACCCGCATGGCCCCACAATATGCCAACATTTTTATGGCTGACTTAGAAAAACGCTTCCTTAGCTCTCGTCCCCTAACGCCCCTAATCTACTTGCGCTACATTGATGACATCTTCATCATCTGGACCCATGGAAAAGAAGCCCTTGAGGAATTTCACCATGATTTCAATAATTTCCATCCCACCATCAACCTCAGCCTAGATCAATCCACACAAGCGGTCCATTTCCTGGACACTACTGTGCTAATAAGCGATGGTCACATCAATACCACCCTATACCGGAAACCTACTGACCGCTACACTTACCTACATGCCTCCAGCTTCCATCCAGGACACACCACACAATCCATTGTCTACAGCCAAGCTCTAAGATATAACCGCATTTGCTCCAATCCCTCGGATAGAGACAAGCACCTACAAGATCTCTATCAAGCATTCTTAAAACTACAATACCCACCTGCTGAAGTGAAAAAACAGATTGACAGAGCCAGACGAGTACCCAGAAGTCACCTCCTACAAGACAGGCCCAACAAAGAAAATAACAGAACACCACTAGCTGTCACCTTCAGCCCCCAACTAAAACCTCTCCAGCGCATCATCAGAGATCTACAACCTATCCTGAAAGATGATCCTTTACTCTCACAGATCTTGAGAGAGAGACCTGTCCTCGCTTACAGACAACCCCCCAACCTAAAGCAAATACTCACCAGCAACCACACATCACTGAACAAAACCACTAACCCAGGAACCTATCCTTGTAACAAACCCTGATGCCAACTCTGTCCACATATCTATTCAAGTGACATCATCATAGGACCTAATCACATCAGCCATACCATCAGGGGCTCGTTCACCTGCACATCTACCAATGTGATATATGCCATCATGTGCCAGCAATGCCCCTCTGCCATGTACATTGGCCAAACCGGACAGTCTCTACGCAAAAGAATTAATGGACACAAATCTGACATCAGGAATCAAAATACTCAAAAACCAGTGGGAGAACACTTTAACCTGTCTGGTCATTCAGTGACAGACCTGCGGGTGGCTATATTACAACAGAAAAACTTCAAAAACAGACTCCAAAGAGAGACTGCTGAGCTAGAATTGATATGCAAACTAGACACAATCAACTCCGGTTTGAATAAGGACTGGGAATGGCTGAGCCATTACAAACATTGACTATCTCCCCTTGTAAGTATTCTCACACTTATTATCAAACTGTCTGTACTGGGCTAGCTTGATTATCACTTCAAAAGTTTTTTTTTCTCTTAATTAATTGGCCTCTCAGAGTTGGTAAGACAACTCCCACCTGTTTATGCTCTCTGTATGTGTGTATATATATCTCCTCAATATATGTTCCATTCTATATGCATCCGAAGAAGTGGGCTGTAGTCCACAAAAGCTTATGCTCTAATAAATTTGTTAGTCTCTAAGGTGCCACAAGTACTCCTGTTCTTTTTGCGGATACAGACTAACACGGCTGTTACTCTGAAACCTGTTTGAAATAAATGTTGTAAGCAAGAGACTCCAAGGTGTTGACCTTGATATATCTGGAGAAATGGAACAACTGGACAAAGCAAAGTCAGACCTACAGATTTACTGGTCAGATGAGGGATTTCAAAACCTTCTGAAAAGTGCACAGAAGTTGGCAGAGGAACTTCACACTGAAGGTATTTTCCCACCCATTCAAGAATACAAGAGTCATTGAAGAAGACGACCTTTTGATTACAAGACACAGGATAATCCCATAAGAGACCCCAAACAACAATTCAAAGTTGAATTATTTAACCAGGTGCTAGATTGTGCAATACAGTCAATTGACGAACATTTCATGTAGCTCAAGGAACACAGCAGTATATTTGGGATGTTGTATGATATTCCAAAACTCCTCACTATACCTGAAGAAAACCTACACCAGCAATGCAGGGCACTAGAGACAATGTTGACACATAATGACATGCGCGATATTGATGCGAGTGATTTAGGTGATGAACTGAAAGCCCTTTCAAGATACATTTCAGCAGGATCAACTCCAAAGGCTGTTCTGGAATATATGTGCACAAATAAGATGACCACCCTCTTTCTAAATGCTTTTGTTGCTCTGCGCATACTTCTAAAACTTCCTGTAACCGTTGCCAATGGAGAACGCAGCTTCCATTTCAATGGAGCATGAGCTGGCCCAGACTGTGGACCTTCAGGAAGCAGTTCAAATCTTTGCAACCAAGAAAGCACGGAAAGCACCACTTTGATTATTCAAACAGATAAAAATGCCAGTGTTTATTATGCAGACAAGAAAAATTACATTTGCTGTTCAGGCATTTGAAAGTTAAGTGTTACTTAAAATTTTTGAACAATGCATTTTAAGTTGTTAGTTCTCCTTTATGGGGGTAGGTAGCAGAGCAGTTCCATGAGAGGAGTAGAACAGGAAGAAGGCAGAATTGAGATCTTTCAAAGTTTTGGCCCAAGCGAAGGGCCATGGGGGTGTCATTTGCGCTCCCCGCCTCAGGTGCCAAAATGTTGTGGGCCATCGCTGCCTCTAATTGCCCATTGGATCTCCTCCAAATCATTTTGCTATCTTCACTCTTTTTAATCTACTCTTAGCAGTGTGTACATAGATCTCTGCCTGGCACAGCTTCAGGGGCTCTTCTCCATCCTCATTATTTTTGAATTTTCTGTAAATCCCTGTTACAGAACCCTCATTACTCAAAGTTCTGTATTAATATGCCTAGTAAGAAATCTATTTGTCAAAAAACATTTCCTGACTCTTGTTTATTGTCTGTCTTGTTATAGACATGCTGTTGACAGATATTTTGAAATAAATTACCAAAATAATTGAAACTGGTGTGATTATATTGTGTTATTTTGACAAATAAAATATGCAACATTTTGCAGAATTTTAAAATAGCGCGCAGAATTTTTTAAATTTTTGGCACAGAATTCCCCTAGGAGTAATTTAGGTTTCACTGTGCACCTTTGTCTCCCTATTCAAAATGTGCTTCCACTACCTCTGCATTGCCCTCTAGTCTATTTGAAACCAGCAGCTAAAAGCATTTTCTTTGCCCACTGCTTAGACCATGTCACTCCCCTTCTCTAGCCTTCTGTAACAGTAGTCTTGAATACCCATTGTACGCAATAGACATTTGATTCAGCCTTGTTTATTTATAAGGTATATACAAAGTCCTGCTTCGCCAACTGCAGGAAGAACAAACAATAGTGGATAAAGTCTTTGCTTACAACCCCAAGCCTCTTTAGCCAGCATCTACCCCAGAAGCCCTCTCTCTCTAGCTTCTTCCAGGATCATACACTGTGCTTGTCCAGGCAGTCCCACTGTCTCACCCAGTCTGCCTTCCTCCTCCTCCTCTCTCTTTCTCTCTCACACACACACGCATGCACACACAGTTCCACTATTCAGAGCCCCAACCCCTGCATTTTAAAAACCTTGAGTTACATGATTCAGTCTCTACTCGGGCCTTGGTTACACTGGAGCTGTACAGCGCTGCAACTTGCTGCGCTCAGGGGTGTGAAAACGCCCTCACCCTCACCCCCCCCCCGAGCGCAGCAAGGGCAGCACTGTAAAGCACCAGTGTAATCAGTGCCTGCAGCGCTGCACACTCGCTCGCAGCGCTGCAAGCTATTCCCCTCGGAGAGGTGGAGTACTTACAGCGCTGTGAGAGAGCTCTCAGGGCAGTGCTGGGAAGTCCTGAGTGTAGCCAAGGCTTCAGTGTTTCTATGTGCCTGGCTTTGGGTGCTGCTGCCTTTGTTTCAGCTACCTAAGTACAATAGCTTCTTTATATTTATTCTGAATGGAAGGCAGCAGCCACAGCCACACCTGACCCATAACAATGTTTAGTCAAACCCATAACAAATACAATATTTTGAAATACATTGCACTTTCAAAGCATCTTTTATCCAAGGTTTTCAAAGCACTTTTACAGACTTTAGGCCTGTTAACAGTGTTATTCTATCCAATTTACAGATAAACAGGCCAACATCTGCTAAATGCCATGTCCAAAATCTCAAAATAGATCAGTAGCAGAGCTGAAAAATAGGACCCCAGTGTCTTCTTTGGCACACTAGACAACAACTCCACAAATGCTCTTGTAATAATGCAATAAGATTACATTAGAAAAGCACTCATTGAGATAAATAGTCACCATGTGTCTAATGGCTTTATTGCACTGATTAAATATTTAAAGAGGAAATATTAAGCTAAAATATGTCCTAATAAAAGGTGTTTTTTTACTCCCAAAGCTGGTTGACAATTATTTAATCTACAATGTCTAGAATGCTGGGAATAATTAAGAAAGGGAATAGATAATAAGACAGAAAATATCATGTTGCCTCTATATAAATCCATGGTATACCCACATCTTGAAAACTGTGTGCAGATGTGGTCACCCCATCTCAAATAAGATATATTGGAACTGGAAAAGGTTCAGAAAAGGGCAACAAAAATAGTTAGGGATATGGAACGGCTTCTGTATGAGGAGAGATTAATAAGACCGGGATTTTTCAGCTTGCAAAAGAGACAGATAAGGGGAGATATGATTGAGGTCTATAAAATCATGACTGATGTAGAGAAAGTAGATAAGGAAGTGTTGTTTACTACTTCTCATAACACAAGAATTAGGGGTCACCAAATGAAAATAATAGGCAGCAGGATTAAAACAAATAAAAGGAAGTATTTCTTCACACAATGCACAGTCAACCTGTGGAACTCCTTGCCAGAGGATGTTGTGAAGGCCAAGACCATAACAGGGTTCAAAAAAGAACTAGATAAATTCATGGAGGATAGGTCCATCAATGGCTATTAGCCAGGATGGGCAGGCATGGTGTCCCTAGCCTCTGTTTGTCAGAAGCTGGGAATGAGCGACAGGGGATGGATCACTTGATGATTACCTGTTCTGTTCATTCTCACTGGAGCACCTGTCGGAAGACAGGATACTGGGCTAGATGGACCTTTGGTCTGGCCCAGTAGGGCCATTCTTATGTTCTTATGAAGATTTGTTTCACAGATTGAATCATTTTTGATCATCAAAGAGAAATTTATTTTCAACAATAATGTAGGTGACAAATCTGAGGAACTGTAACAGATTGAAGTGTCACTAGAGGAGGTTTTGGAATTAATTGATAAACTTAACATTAACAAGTCACCAGGACCACAGGGCATTCACCACAGAGTTTTGAAAGAACTCAAATGTGAAGTTGCGGAACTATTAACTAAGGTTTGTAACCTGTCCTTTAAATCGGCTTCTGTACCCAATGACTGGAAGTTAGCTAATGTAACGCCAATATTTAAAAAGGGCTCTAGAGGTGATCCCGGCAATTACAGACCGGTAAGTCTAACGTCGGTACCGGGCAAATTAGTCGAAACAATAGTTAAGAATAAAATTGTCAGACACATAGAAAAACAAACTGTTGAGCAATAGTCAACATGGTTTCTGTAAAGGGAAATCATGTCTTACTAATCTATTAGAGTTCTTTGAAGGAGTCAACAAACATGTGGACAAGGGGGATCCAGTGGACATAGTGTACTTAGATTTCCAGAAAGCCTTTGACAAGGTCCCTCACCAAAGGCTCTTAAGTAAAGTAAGTTGTCATGGGATAAAAGGGAAGGCCCTTTCATGGATTGAGAACTGGTAGAACTGGTTAAAAGACTGGGAACAAAGGGCAGGAATTAATGGTAAATTCTCAGAATGGAGAGGGGTACCTAGTGGTGTTCCCCAAGGGTCAGTCCTCGGACCAATCCTATTCAACTTATTTATAAATGATCTGGAGAAAGGGGTAAACAGTGAGGTGGCAAAGTTTGCAGATGATACTAAATTGCTCAAGATAGTTAAGACCAAAGCAGACTGTGATTAACTTCAAAAAGATCTCACAAAACTAAGTGATTGGGCAACAAAATGGCAAATGAAATTTAATGTGGATAAATGTAAAGTAATGCACATCAGAAAAAATAACCCCAACTATACATACAATATGATGGGGGCTAATTTAGCTACAACAAGTCAGGAAAAAGATCTTGGAGTCATCGTGGATAGTTCTCTGAAGATGTCCGCGCAGTGTGCAGAGGCGGTCAAAAAAGCAAACAGGATGTTAGGGATAATTAAAAAGGGGATAGAGAATAAGACTGAGAATATATTATTGCCCTTATTTAAATCGATGGTACGCCCACATCTCGAATACTACATACAGATGTGGTCCCCTCATCTAAAAAAAGATATACTGGCACTAGAAAAGGTTCAGAAAAGGGCAACTAAAATGATTAGGGATTTGGAACGGGTCCCATATGAGGAGAGATTAAAGAGGCTAGGACTCTTCAGCTTGGAAAAGAGGAGACTAAGGGGGGATATGATAGAGGTATATAACATCATGAGTGATGTGGAGAAAGTGGATAAGGAAAAGTTATTTACTTATTCCCATAATATAAGAACTAGGGGTCACCAGATGAAATTAATAGGCAGCAGGTTTAAAACAAATACAAGGAAGTTCTTCTTCACACAGCGCACAGTCAACTTGTGGAACTCCTTACCTGAGGAGGTTGTGAAGGCTAGGACTATAACAGCGTTTAAAAGAGAACTGGATAAATTCATGGTGGTTAAGTCCATTAATGGCTATTAGCCAGGATGGGTAAGGAATGGTGTCCCTAGCCTCTGTTTGTCAGAGGATGGAGATGGATGGCAGGAGAGAGATCACTTGATCATTGCCTGTTGGTCCACTCCCTCTGGGGCATCTGGCATTGGCCACTGTCAGTAGACAGGATACTGGGCTAGATGGACCTTTGGTCTGACCTGGTACGGCCGTTCTTATGTTCTAACAAAAAGCATATGACAAAGGTTTAATGTACTTAACTGAGTTTAAATATCATTAGATGGAAGTCAAAATTATTTCTACAGGAAAATAATATTGATAAGAAAAATCTCATTTGCTACTAATTTCATTAGAAAGGTTCTGTTGAGAAGAGAGTAATAGAGTGCCAACATCTCAGGGCCCTTCTGTTTGTTTATAGTATGAGAGGAAGAAGAAAAGGAAATGTTTAGTTTCTAATTTCTACTTTGATTTGAAACTTTTTATGTTTTAACACCCCCAGCACGCCACACTACTAACAGTGCAATATATTAATTGACTAGAAAAATTCATATACAATTGATTACATTTAAGAATGAAAATAAAAATCTCCTTCGCTGATTCACGTTGGATTTTCTACAGGCGCACGCCTAGACTCCGATCCTTCAAGATGACGCTATGGAAGCTTTACACGTGTTTAGGGCCTTTCTGACACTGTGAGGTTGGAGAGTGTTTGGCAGTTGGATGAAGTGATTTGATCTTACAGTTCAGGCTCAACTGAAGGTTCCAAAGCAGTGTTGTCGGTCAAGAGAGGAGTTAGGCTCATTAATGGAGTTCAGGGACAAATCACTGCAGTCCTCAGCTGTCCACTAGCCAGTGCCCTATTCCTCATTGAGGCATCGCCTCCATGGTTCAACAGCCCAGATTGGACATTTAATATGGATCAACCCTTTATAGTAAATAGTTTCAATGCAACAAAGAAGCCACGCTGCCCACTCCCTCACAACAAGCAGGAACTTCTTGGAATCCCTTTTGTTTTCTCCCTTAGTTTCCACTTCCTTGACTCCCCTTGTATCATATATTTAAATGTGGGGCTCTGGGATCCACAACATGAGCCAGGTCTCATGTTTACTCCAGGTTCTCTCTATTCACAGGTCACCTTCAGCTCCTTCCATCTAACCCACACACTTAAGATATTTCTACCAGCCTCCCCACTACTAAAAATACTGCCTTCGTGCTTCTCAACCTCAGATCAGTCCCCCCTGCCAGAAAGCTAGGTAGGTCTGCATAGGTCTACAACTGCACTGTAAATCAGCCAGTATGTTTGCAGTCCTTTAACTAAAGTACCAATGGTTCAACTTAACCTAAATTAGCAAATTCACAAATGGAACTTGTAAGCTCCTTGAACTAACCGGTTTTTATAGAACTATCTGTGCACTTAAATGGCTGCCCAGGTATTCACACACTGTCTAGCCTGAAGAGTGCATCACAAATCTTCTGGATATTTTCTACTGTGTAGTTTTCAAATCTACATCTTTCAAACCAGACAAAGGCACTAGACCCTTCTAAGAGCTACATCCCTGGCAAGTTTCAAAATTTAGCCATTTTGGCTGCTGGCCTGTTCAAAAGGAAGTGGAGTTAAATTTTTAAGCAATGGGGAAAAGTGTGTTTTTCCTTTCTCCCATAGCTCTACATTATTTGAGGGAATACTGGTAACATTTGCCAAGAAAAAAAATCCCTTAAGACCAAGCACTGATCATTTCATCCCCCAAAGTGAAAGGTTCAGATAATTATGAGCATGTGAAAATAGGGGGCTTACTTCTAATGATCCCTAGTGGCACCAGTTACAATGCTGTGCCTGAAGTATTCTACGGATTGTGAATACAACCATCTGAGATCTTGGAATAAGATACATATATAGTAAGGGCCTGGAAAGTCCCAAGGTCTCCAGAGATTTGGTTGTATTTTTTTATTTTTCCTTTGTTTCTACAGAATGAAGTTGCCTTTTAATCTGTGGAATTTTCATGTACTCCTTATTGTGTAAATTGTGTTGACTGATTTCTCCATCTCACATTATACACATACTCAGAAGTACAGGTTACGAGGTCCTCACCGTCACCTGGGGGTGATGTTCAGAGGTGAAAATAAGCCGGTACATCCTGGCAAGCGCCAGTGTGCCGTACCAGGGTGGACTGGCTTCCCCTGGCGGCAATTTAAAGGGCCTGGGGCTCCCAGCAGTGGCTGGAGCCCCGGGCCCTTTAAATTGCTGCCAGAGCCCTGCTGCTGAAGCCCTGGGGAAGCGGCAGCAGGGCTCGGGTGGCGATGTAAAGGGCCCGGGGCTCCTGCCGCAGCTACTGCGCTGTCCCTTTAGATCGTCCCCGGAGCCCTGGGGTAGCGGCGGTGGGGCTCCAGGGGCAATTTAACGGGTCTGGGGATCTGGTAGCCACTACTGTCCTGGGCCCTTTAAATCATCCCCAGAGCCTGCCGGAGCCCTGGGGTAGCGGCGGCAGGGCTCCGGTGGCTATTTAAAGGGTCGAGGGCTGAGGCAATCACTACCACCCCAGCCCTTAAAATAGCCGCCCGGAGCCCTGCCACCGCCTCCCCAGGGCTCCAGGGACGATTTAAAGGGTCCGGGGCTTCGGTAGCCGCTACCACCCCAGGCCCTTTAAATCATCCCCGGAGCCTGACGGAGCCCTGGGGTAGCAGTGGTGGGGCTCAGGTGGTGATTTAAAGGGCCAGGGGCTCAGCCACCATTACGTCCCCGGGCCCTTTAACTTGCCGCCAGAGCCCCGCCACCGCCTCCCCAGGGCTCCAGCAGCAGAGCTCCAGGGAGGATTTAAAGGGCCCGGGGTGGTAGCAGTAGCCAGAGCCCCAGGCCCTTTAAATCACCTCGGTGCTCCCAGCCGCCTCTGCAGCTGGTAGCTCCGGGGGTGATTTAAAGGGCCCAGGGCTCCCAGCTGCTGCTACCACAGCCCCAGCCCCTTTAAATCCTGATTTAAAGTGCCCAGGGATTTAAAGGCTCTACCTCTTCTGGTAGAGGCCCCACCCCATCCTAAGGACTCCGGAGTACCGGTCAGTCCTTTAAGTTACTTTCACCCCTGGTGATGTTTTCTCAAGTTCTGCAGGAAGGCTAGAGAGCTTTCCTGTAAAAATGGAGTCATGACTCAGCTTCTTCATCCTGATGAGTTTCCAAGAGATATAAGTAATAGTATTTCCTAGAGACTGAACAATGACTATTCAGGTACAAAACACATTGTAAATAGCTTGTCCACTGTGCAGCCCTTCATTCCAACAAACTATGAATCAGAAGCTATACAATAATAATAAAATCTAGAAAATACATTCGTATGCTGTCTAAAATAAGATGCAATTATTCGGTGGATGGATTTTGAGTGAGGGATAGGAAAGAGTAGATTTCTATTTAGATTTTTTTTATGCTACACTACCGGTAAAACCCTTATGAGCTGTCATTAGGTCATACTGTTCTGGTCTTTCAGAGCAGATATACTTTATACTCCCCATCTAAAAAATACATTTGAGAGAATTTAGGGCTTATGAAAGATGATAGTGACCCACAATGAAGGTTCTCTCTTATTATCAATCCTATTACTCATCCCATCCCCAGTGTGTACTGTTTCTTTAAATCTGAAGCAGGAAATCTGGCAGAGGGCAGGGGAAGAGTTTAGGCAGAAGCTCTGCAGTGAGGCATATGGGGAGAGGATCAAAACCTCAACCCATTGAAATCAAAGGGAGTTTTGCCATCACAGATGGACACTTTTTGCAAAAATTCTGGGTCAGTCAAAAACCCAATTTTCCATCAAAATAAGTTTCAATGGAACATTTTCAAACAGTCCTAATAGGGACATAATACAACTAACAAGGAATTACAATATATAATGACATTTTTAAAAATATAAGTTTGAGAGACCTTTAAAACTGCAAATAATAGTTAGACCATTCACTCACTCTGAGTTAGACACCAGTCATTTGTGCCTGTGGCAAGATAGACGAGGTCTGAAGGCCCCCTGGCCCTGTGTCACCATGCCACAGAATAGAGCAAAGAAGTCCTGCAAGCAGCCTAGAGTGGCTGCAGAGGAACAACCGATCAGAGGGGCTAATGGAGCAGCCAATCTGGGGCCAGAAGGGCCCTATATAAGACAAGCAGCAGAGCAGAGAAGGCAGTTGCTGTGTGGAGCTTGAGGAGTGAAGTCTGGGTGACTGACTGGAAGAGAAGCAGTACCATGGACAGCTCACTGTGGTAAGCTCACTGCAGACAGGACTGAAGCCTGGGGAAGGCTGCTGAAGACCAGGTGCCTGGCTGGCAGGAAGAGCAGCAGGACCAGCAGAAGGTCAGTGGGGGCAGGCTGAAGCCCAGGGGGACTGAGCACAGAACCTTGCCAGGCCAGCAAGGGTTCCAAGATGGGCCCTGCTGGTCTGGTCAAAGACTGAGCCCAGGGAGGCCTGCTGAAACACCACCAACTGCAGATACTGGGATGGGCCACGGCTGGGTGGTTGAAGAAGGCAGTGCCTCTGGGAGAAGGGGAGAAGCCTTAGAGCTACGGCCCCATAACAGGGCCATGATAAGAACTTGGACCGCATACCCTGGGAAGGGGAGACAGTGTGGGGGCTCAGCTGGAGGGCTGAGCTGCTGAAGACCCACTGGGGGGGTGCTCATAAGAGGTGTGTGCCACCTTGATGTTTGACCAAAAAAAAAAAAAAAAAAGGCTCCCACCCAACTGAGAAAAGAGGGCCATTCATGAGAGGTGGGTGCCGCCCTGTGAAAAAGATTTGTGTTTGCAAGCACTATCAGCCAGAGGCAGGTGCCAACCCCATTACAGTGCCATTGAAAATATCTCAAGATACTTGGGCATTATATCAGACTTTAGTTAATTATGTTGTTATAGGGATATCACAAAATTTTGAATAGTTTATGGACCTGATCCAAATTCTATTGAAGTCCCTGGAAAATGATTCCCATTGACTTCCATGCGCTTTGGACCAGAACCTATTATTCATTTGGACCCTGGTTTTCTAATATATAATATTCAATGCAAATCTCTTTGCAGGTTTGAGGCCTAACTAGGTATCAAATATACTATTCCAAGTTAGAATTGTGTTTTGTACAATGCAAAATACCAAAATGAGAATAAAGCCTAATTTTCCTCTCAGCTGTCTTTCACATGCACACATTTTCTGTCAATCAAAAAAATCATTTTATTTTATTTTACTTAAAATAGAAAAATAATATCCCCCATTAGTTTAACAGTTGACTTCTTTGAGGCATTCTTGGACCCAGTTCGTCCTCTAGTCTATAGAAATTTATGTTTCATGGGATCACTGAAAATCTTAATATTTTAGAAACAAACCTGCAGACCTGAGCAAACCCCAGGAGACACAGGCTCCGATTCTGTACTCCATTACACCACCGTTTCACACTGGTGTAAACCAGTGTAATGAGTGGAGAATCAGGCCCTATGTCTTGGACCAGAAGCCTGAAATTAAGCAAGTAGATGACAATCAACATCAGAACTTGCCTGTGTTACTACCACCTCCACAGATTATTAAAATTGAACGAATTTCAAAAATCTGATTTACTTTTCATTATTTATCATTTAGATAAAATTCACTTCACCTACATAAAACACCACAGGGTGGGACTGCAGCAGAACCCTAGTGTGGCAACTACTCCAGTCTATAAACTGTCTAAACAAACACAACAGCACATTTTGTGTCTGAACGACTAAAAATGTCAGATAAAATATTAAGACAAATTGCCTCCCTACTTGAAAGAACTGTTTCCCATAGAAATATTGAAACACTGTCATTCTTAGTTTGCCACTTTACTACTGAATGAGAGCATCCATGTGACAGTTTAGTGTGCTTTAATTTATGCATATTGTCTTCACACCATCAGTTGATTCCCCTTAACTTTCTTGAGTGCCCCCAGGTAGACTAGGCCTCAGAGGAAGTTCTCAAGTATCTAGAATGGAAAAGTTGTTTACGACTTCTATTTAATTAGTTGTGATCATTTAATATCTTAGCTCTTAAATATCGTTCAAAATAACCAAAGATATTAAAACAAGCTCTTGACCTTCCAAAATCATTTTACAGATCAAAGCTGTATTGGTTATAATTATGCAAAAAAAAGACTCTTTAAATACACATCTATGCTATTTACTTGTATATAATTTTTAAATTGCAATAATGACATTTGTAAAAATATTTGGTTAGAATTACTTCTGAACTGGGGTCTTTCATGCCATCCTGAATTTATCAAAAGATATTTATCACAACCTAACGCAAGCAGTGGAAATCTGTCATTTCACTTTAACACCCCAAATATGCAGTTTTTAGTCAATCACAACTACTTACTTTACAATAACCTTCTCTCACAATATAAGAGAAATAGCACAGTAAATGAAACTGAGGCTGTCTCTTCACTGGAAAAATGTGTTGTGGTGTTTGGTTTTTTTACATTGGTATGTGTAGTTATCTCAATGTTAAATCATACTGGAGAAAAGGCATGATAGTTTTTACCTCAAGCTTCCTCACAAAGAGTTCTCCAACTGTCCCAGGAACATGATCCTTGTTTGGGATTCAATGCTCAGAAGGGTTCAGAGAAGAGCCATGAGAATGATAAAAGGATTAGAAAACTTGCCTCATAGTGCTAGAATCATGGGGCTCAATCTATGTAGCTTCACAAAGACAAGGTTAAGGGGTGACTTGATTACAATCCATAGTACTTACATGGGGAGCAAATATTTGATAATGGGCACTTCATTCTAGCAGACAAATATATAACAAGATACAGTGGTGGAAGTTGAAGCTGGACAAATTCAGACTGGAAATAAGGCATAATTTTTTTAACAGTGAAGGTAATTGACCATTCGAACAATTTACCAAGGGTTGAGGTGGATGCTCCATCACTGACAATTTTTAAATCAAAACAGGATGTTTTTCTAAAAGATTTGCTAAAAGGAATTATTTTGGGGCTGTGTTATACAGAAGGTCAGACTAGATGATCACAATGGTCCCTTCTGATCTACAATCTATAAATGTAGGTGGTCAAGGTCAACCCTATCTCCATACCCCTCAGGATAGACCTAGCCACCAGCTAGCTACATCGATGTTAAAAACTACCGTGCCTTGTCTCTCTTACGATTTCACACTGAGTTAGGTATCTTAATGGAAAAAGACTGTCTTCCCTCAGTGAAGACATACCCACAAGAGCAGAAACTTCAAACCTACTACAGTATATTTCCATCACCCAAATTTCCCTTTATCTGAAAATCCTAATAATCTGAATCCACAGTGTCCACAAGATAGCCCTGCAGCTGCCCCTCACATGGCACACTCCACGGCACCCCATGCAAAGTGCCCCCAGCACAGCCTTCCCCTGAGGATGGCAATACTCACCCCCTACCTGTAGCCACAGGGGTGAACACAGTCTCTCAGAAAGCCACACCCTGTGCCACCCCTCACCCCAGCCAGTGGGTCACCTGCCCCTTGGTGTTCCCATGCCCAGTCCCCCACAGGTGGTTACTGGAGAAGGGGCTGATCCTGGCCCCCCTTAAGCTGGATCTCCCAGTGCTCACCAATGTACATGGCTGTACCACCATCCAGGAGCCTGCAAAGTTGCCAAACTGGTGCCTGCAGTAGCAGTGTGTGGCCAGCTCTGGGCCAGGCAGCAGCCAATTCCCTGGCAGCACCAAAGTAGGCAGTGACATGGTCAGCCTGCACACCCCACAGCGGACACTGTCTGGGCTCTGGGCTGTCTGGCCAGGCAGTGAGAGGCAAGTGAGCAGGGGATTCTGCATGGCAGCATTGGAGCACCCAAGGCAGCCAAAAGAGCACAGGAAATGTGGGACAAGGATGGGGTTGGAAGAAGCAGATCCCAACACTTGGTTATCTGCTAGTTTGGGGTGTCCTCCAGACCATCCAGATTAATGGGATATAGTGTACAGGCAAATGCTTTTTAAAACAATGCACAATATGCCTGCAGAACTCACTGCCACAAGATATCAATGAGACCAAGAACTTCGCACAATTTGCACAGCTGATACTGGTCACTGTCACAGACAGCATTCTGACCAGTGGCCTATTACTGTATGTATTTTACTATAAGAAATCAATTGCCCCAACTCACCCGTTCTACAACTCTTTCTGAACACATTTATGGTACTTGATATTAATTAAAAATACTGTAAATTTCCAAAACCATTGATGGCAGAATGATTTCAGAACATCTGAAACTACTTCAGATCAAAATTCCATTAGCTATTCAGAGGTACTTTACAATCAGTGGCAGATGTGCCTCCCGATTCAATGGGTGCATTCAGAGGTCCAGACCTTGTTACTCACAGCAGTAACAGACACCCACCCACAACCTGGTGGGGGAGATGGCCCTGCCAGGAGCCCAACACCCCGTCCCTGCAGCCTAGAGACTGGGACACATGGGGGCATTGCTCCACCTGGCCCGGCCACCAGCACTCCCTTTGGCAGATTTTGCCCTTCAGGCATCATTGTGCAGCGATGTGCCACCATGACACGTGGCCCAGGCTATGGAGCTGCACGCACCTCCATAACACAAAGGAAAGACTGCAACTCTCCAATCCCACCCCACGTCACCCCAGAAGGTTGTTTCGGCACCTTTCGTTTTGTGATTTCTGTGGGTGCAATTGACCCAGTCAAGGCGGGCTAAAGCCACCCCTGTGTACAACTCATGCACAGTTTATCAAGAGTTTTTGGTAGACTGTAATGCTGGCTTTTAGGAAAATGAACAATTCTTCCAAAATTCAGGAGGCAAGTAAGTGCCTTATCTTTTAAGCAGGTAAAATGAGATGATTTAGAAGCCAGACTATATTATTCTAAAGCACTATTTTCCCAGTTGAAATCTAGGGCATCCTGGCTTCTAAAATTTGCCTTTGAAGATATTTGATAAATGATACACCATATCCAACATTTCATTTCTCTTTATAATAGTGATAAATGGCAGCTGAAAGATGATTGTCAATGACTTTAGTGTAAAGCTTCAAATGCAGCTCAATTCATCTGCTCTCCACTTTTTATCCAGTGACGTATGTGTGCCTGTTGCATTAAAATATTTCTCTCTTAATGAAGCATTCATTTGCATCTAATAAAAAATGGCAATACTTCAACATTTGCATAGGAAACAGCTCTAGCAAACATCGATTTTGCGAAAGGTTTTATACTGCCACCCACCACTGTAGTATTAGAGCACCTTCCATGTAAAATTAATGCCACAATCCCTATTGAATCTCATGGAGTGTCTGGGGGTAAAAGCTCTGCAAGGAATAGGGGGTTTGGTTTTGAGTTTTAAAAATGTGTGTTTACTTTTTTTGGTGTCAGTAGGGGCTTAATGGGTAGAATGGGATGTCAGTGTTGTAAATAAAAAGCCCAAAGGCTTTTTCAAAGAGGAAGAAAAAGATGGTTAAGACTCTGCATTTGCCTGGTCTCCTCTGAAGGTTTGTTCCATAGCCAAATCCCCATGACCAAGAATGTGTCATCCCCCACTCTCATAGGCTTCATCCTGTGTTTGTGATCTGCATTGTCGCAGAAGACCATAGCTGTCACGTGGGCTCACAGATAGAAATTCAGTGTATAATGCAACAGGGGCTTGATCCATTAATTAATCTGAAAAGTAGGACTAAAGCTTTAATCTGGCATCAGAACCTGACATTTGTAGAAACAGAGGCAACCTTGCTTAATTATTTTCCACTGAACACTGTCAAGTACTATGGATGAAAATTTGGGTTTTGTTTAGAAAAGGTACAAAATGTATGACATTTTGAATAGAAATGTTGAGCTACGTTCTGCCCTGCAAGGGATTTACTTCAAAGATGCACTTGGCTTCCTGGCTTCAGTGGAGTGGTATGGAAATTTTCTTTACTTCAGGGTGTTGCATGAGGTGTTAATCAGTGCAGAATGTGAGCCAATTGGACAGAAATACAGGGGGTAGATAGGGTTGGCAAACTTTTTGGTCCAAGGGCCACACCTGGGAATAGAAATTGTATGGCGGGCCATGAATACTCACAAAATTTGGGTTGGGGTGCGGGAGGGGGTGTGGGCTCTGGGGTGGGGCTGAGGAGTTTGGGGTGTAGGAAGGTGCTCCGGGCTGGGACTGAGGGTTCAGAGGGCGGGAGGGGGATCAAGGCTGAGGCAGGGGGTTGGGGTGCAGGAAGGGGAGCAGGCTCCGGCTGGGGGTGTGGGCTCTGGGGAGGGGATGAGGAGGTTGGGGTGGAGGAGGGTGCTCCAGGCTGGGACCAAGGGGTTTCGTGGAGGGGGGGATCAGGGCTGGGGCAGGGGTCTGGGGGCATGAGGGATCCGGCTGGGGGAGCAGGCTGGGGATGAGAGGTTTGGGGTGCAGGAGGGTGCTTTGGGCTGAGATCAAGGGGTTTGGAGAGTGGGGAGGGATGAGGGCTGGGGGAAGAGGTTGGGGCATGAGGAGAGGCTCAGGGGTGTAGACTTCATGCAGCGCTTACCTCAGGTGGCTCCCGGAAGCAGCGGCATGTCCCGTCTCTGGCTACTACGCGGAGGCATGGCCAGGCAGTTCTGCACACTGCCCCATCTACAGGCACTGCCCCTGCAGCTCCCAGCCAATGGGAGATGTGGGGGTAGTGCTTGGGGTGGGGGCAGCATGCAGAGCAGAGCCCCATGCATAGGAGCCAGAGGAGGGCCATGCTGCTGCTTCCAGGAGCCAGGTGGAGCGGCCTCCAACCCTGCTCCCCAGCAGGAGCTCGAGGGCCGGCTTAAAATGACTGGTGGGTCAGATCCAGCCCACAGGCCATAATTTGCCCACCCCTGGTGTAGATTCTCTGCTGCAGATGAGGTCTGCTGAGTGCAGCAGGAAGGAGAGCATGGGGAACCTGAGGGACCCAATTACAGCCACCTGATTGTCTTCTTGGCTCTGTCCCAGCCTGGAAGACCATTATAACCAACACCAGCTGGTAATGGCTCTTCCAGGGCATTGGTCACAGTTGGGGATGGCATAACATAGTCGGGTCATAATACCCTCCTCATTCCTGATATTCTTCTTACACCAGATCTTCAGAGGAAATTGAGTGGTGTAAGAAGCAATTCTTCTGGGTTCTATGCCTGCTGGAGACCCGTCTTCACCATTGGGGATTCCAAGGTGTGGGAATTCAATCATGTCCACTTCCTTTGTGCAAAATGGAGTGGGGCAAATTCACTGCCCCTGAATTATTTATTTATGCAGCGACTTCCAACAAAGTAAAAGATAGTTATTGGGGGTAGGTTAGCCACACAAAAAAAAAGTGACAAAGTGTAACTTGCAGTGGTGTGGCATTCACTGGGTGTGCAAAACCATCATAATTCCACTTTACATGTTGAAGAAGAGAGAAGAACGTGGATGTAGCAGGAATATGAGATGTAGCTGGCCAGAGAAAGGGCGTGTCAGGGCTCACAAAGCCTGTCCCACAGGACCCACAAAGCAACTAACAGGAAAAGTAATATCAACACTGATAATATATTTTCTATACTTAATAATATGAATGTAATGCTGCCTATAGTTACTTGGACACATCTGTACAAACAGTAAACTAAAATATTACATATGTTTAAATGTCAATGAAAAATTTTATAAAAAACAAGTAAAAATGCAGATGGATGTGCAAAAGTCAAAATATATTAAAATTTTGCCATATAAGTGTGGAAAAGTATTGCATGCTTTTTTTAAAAAGATGGACCAATAATTTCCTATTTTTCAAAGAATTACACAGTAACTATTTTCCAGTACTGCCATATGCACAAAAGGTATTTAGTAGGACTACTTGAGTGAGTAAAGATTGCACGTATAAGTAAGGGTTTTCAGGATCAGGGCTATGATCTACATATTTTAGTATTCATATAAATTATGAAATGGTCATAAATATGGATCATCTGTACAGGTCTGTGCAAATTACATACTGCTTCATACATTCAGTAAACCTAATTATTGCAACACCTATGGAAGGTTATCTTTGTGAACCGCAAGGAATATTTTTAAATGAAAACTTAGATTCTGTAGAAAATTGTGCGACTCCCAGAGAATAGCTGGTACAACCCCAAGGTAAAAAAATCCACTGATCTATGATATCCAGTCTTATATTCATTTCTACTCAAAGTATGCCAAATTATTTGCTCTGATTTGATGTCAGTGGGGAAAGCTGTGGTATAGAAATCTCTGCCTGAAGGAAAATGACCTGAAGATAGTAGTTTTGTCACTTCCCAATGCACTGATTTAAAGCACAAGATAGTACTAGACAAGTTGTTTAACATAAATAGAAGGTGAATATAAGTAATGTAATAGGATGACAAGAAGAGTTTCATATATACATTGGTTCATGTTTACAGAGATGAGATGTTTACTCATAAGCCAAAAAAATTGAAGTTACTAAACTTCTTTATTTCATAGGAAAGATAACCCCAGAAAATGAAGTTTAAATAAATGAATTACACCAATTGATATTATTTTTTCACATTGCAAACAACTTCTTAATATAGATTTTGAATCAGGTTAAATTATTTATTTTGAATATATTATCTAATGAATTTAGCCCTTTTTTCTGTTCACAAATCTTCTGCAAATCATTTGTGACCCAAACATGATATCTGAAAGTGTATTCATTATTCTTAAATTATAAACAAGTATCTTGAACAAACAATTTTCAACCTTTGGATTTAACCTTCTTCATTTATATTCCTATCAGACATTTTAATGATCCTCACAGCTGCAGGAAACAAAGACCACCAACATTTCAAGCACAAAGTTACCATTAGCTAGTGAAATGATATGAAAGAATGTACAGATTTCAAAACCGCCACACTCCTTGACTTTAACAGAAATCAAGTCATGTAGATGTGAGCATTTAGCCACACTGTCCGGTAAATTAGCTGTTATCATCTAAGCTGAAGGGGAATGAAAAATGGAAATGTTGTCGTTTCGTTCAATTGAACTTGTTAAATGCTTTTTTTTTTTGCCCTTCCTGATACGTTGTTCCTCTCTTGACAGAATGATATATTATGCACATAAGATTTGTGAGAAAAAAATCAACTTTGTAAACTTTTTACAATAAAATGACAAAATAATGGTAAAATAATATGCGGTCAGCAGCAGTGTATTTTATGGACCTACAAGGAGAACTGGGAAGGGAGCTTTGGTCACAACTAGAGGCTACGGAGCCTATGAAAGTCACATTTAACAAGTAGTTAGTTGCTGTAAATTGGGACTCTTGTCTTAATTAATGAGAAAATGAACTGCGGCAGACAAAGCTCAATGAGCTGAGCTTCAGTAAATCCCTCATCTGACTCAGTTGGGGTTATCAGGTTCTCTACAGAAAAGGTAGCCTTATGTAAATTCAGGAGGTTGATTATTTTTATGTGCTGAAGTTATACTTGTGATATTTTAGCTACAGGCAGAATTTCCTGTATGACTAGACAGACTAAAGCGAGCATGTCTCAGTGTTGCTAAGAGTTGTTAGCTTGAAGGATGTAGACTAGACTATTTCTGTGTGCTGATAAGGCCAGAGCGGGTGGTTACGGAGTTGAAAGCCACTGCAGTTTTCATAACAGTCCTGCTTAGATAACTGAAGAAATCGGGTCAGTGTACACAGTAAACTAAGGATCAGATTTTCTAAAGAGCTCAGCATTGGTTTAACTCTGCTCCCTGTGAGATCCATGGAAGTTGACTTCAATGGGAGCAGAATTAGGCCAATGCTAAGTAGTTTGGAAAATTCCATCCCTTAGGGCTATAAATACAATAGCCAGGGATAGGACCCTGAAAAATACTAGGCAAAAGGTCTTGAGAACACAAGACTGGAAGGGACTTCCTGTGTTTCGTCAAAGAAAAAAGAATTTAGTGTAATAGTCATACATAATTTGCCCTGATTTCCTAGTTGCACCTGGAGAAATAAACTAGTGCTGCACTAAAATTTGGCTCTGAGTAGTGTACGTGGTCAAATGTTAGTTGAAAATATGATGGACAGCTTCCTTTGGAAGAGGGGAAAGAGGAGATGCCATGCAGAAAATGTGATCAGAATAACTGGGGAACACAACGTATCCCTGATGTAACCTCCAGCCATGGGGAGCTCCTAAAGCTCCAAGGAGAAATTAAAGTAGCTGTCCCACACCCACAACCCTCCAAGGAAAGCTGTCTGTGTAAACGCCATCTGCCCTCCTGCAGGGGTGAATCCCCATGGAGTACAGAAGACCTGTGCCAGCAACTACTGAAGCACTGTAATGTGGAATTCTCTATTGCAATGGGAAATTTCTCTGGAATGTCACTGTGAGCCATTTTCTCACTCACTCAGCCAGCCCTTCCTTTCATGACACCCATTCTCTGCTCCAACAGTTCTCTCCATTTCCCCATTCCTTCCAGTCTTTTCTCTACCTCTTCATTACTACTTTTATTCTGCCCCTCTGTAAAAGAGTCCCTCATTGCAGGAGTGCCTCCTCACGGCCGGGCCCATATTGACAGTCACTCCGTTCCTGCGGCAACCTCTTTTCCATAACTCGGCCCTCCGTCCAGGTCAAGATTTAGTTCACCCCTTTCAGAGCAACAACAAGCCTAACATAAGACAGTCATGTGTCCTCACAAGAGGGTCTTTGGCCTTCACATCCTTGCCTCAGAGATTTCCAAGGTCCTCATATCCGTCTCTGGACTCATGCTACCTTGTCAGTGGCTGGTAGGGGAATCCAGGCCAGGGACCCTACAACTAGCAATCAAGGTCTGCGTACTTCCACTCCCACTCCTTGCTGCTGTTTCCCTGGATTCCTTCCTACTCAACCTTTCTCAGGCCTTCTTCCCCACAGCCACTCTAGGTTGACCCTTCTTTCAGGGTTAGGATCCTGTGGCTTATTCTCCCCTCCCCCCCCCCCCCCCAGGCTTCCTCCTCACCACCTTTCTGTTCCCAGAGAGTGATCACAGACTCTCCCTGCAGCCCCCTTCTACTACAAACTTTCTCTCTTTATACTAACCAGCCTGCTCCTGCCCAGCTGGACTTCACAATCAGTTACGTAACAATCTTGGGGTTCATTAAACAACAAGCCAGTGAATGAAACTTTAATAAAACAAACTGGAAAGCGTCTTTGGTGAACTGCTGCAAACAGCCATGTGGTGTTCCCCACCCACACCACCAACGCACATATCCAAATACCCACATTCACAACACAGTCCCTTATGAGGGAAAGTCTCCAAATCACAATCTTTCATAAATATCTCTCTACATCTTCCCTATTAAAGAAAAATGAATTAACTTTTATGTACATGTATATAAACAGCTAACTATCTAATAACACATGCATTAAATTCTCAACCCATCTAGTACATTTCCATAACCCCAATATGTCAGCTACCTACAGAGAAGAGATTACCAGCACATCATTCTTGAGTGAGTCTTTACCACTCACTTCACTCAAATACCACTTTTACAGGCAGGTTAGCAAGTCTCTATGAGGCTTTTAGGACATTTAATCTCCCGCTCTGATCTTCCCAATATAAGCCTTTTATTAGAGTCGGAGTTGTTCTCTTGTTCCTTGACAAGTTCACCTTTGTATGTTGATGGTTAAAGAATCAGTCAAATAAGAAAAGCCAGAGTTCACCTCCGCTGTCAATGTGTTGGAACTTTCTGGAATTGCTTGTAAATCCCTTCGGTTACATCAAAATGTGTCCCCCTGGTCTGTCTGAACTACATAAGATCTTGGATGTAGCTGGTCTTTAATGGTACCTCTTTGGCCCCAAGTATTCGAGGTGTAACACCATCAATTGAGTTAAGAGAGAGAAGATCACAGGCCCTTTTGTCAAAATAATATTTCTGATTCCACTTCTGATTTTCTTTCATCTTCCGTATGGTTTCATTGTTATGAGATTTCAGCAAGTTATCAGTAATTGGTAAATTAGATCTGATCTTTCTTCCCATTAACAGCTGAGCTGGAGAAAAGCCATTCTTCCAGAGGTGTACTTTGATAAGCCAATAAAGCTTTGTACAAATCACTCCCACTGTCAAAAGTATTTTTCATAAGGTGCATTACTGTCCATATAGACCTTTCCACGTGTCCCTTTGATTGGGGGTAATTTGGCCTTGCTGTTTTGTGATGAAAATCCCAATATATGGCAAATTGCCTAAAATCTGCACTGGAAAATTGTGTCCCATTATTGCTAAAGACTTGATCTGGAATTCCATGTCTGGAAAAGATTCCCTTCCTGCGAGCTATCACTGACTAACTATTAGTACTGTGCAGTGTACAAATTTCTGGATACAGAAACTAATCATCTGTGACTATTAAATAATCCTTTGATTGCCAGGTAAATAAGTCAGTGGCTACCTTCTCATAAGGCCTTTGTGGAACTGCATGAGGTCTCAGTGGCTCTGCCTGTTGGCATGGGTTGTAACTCAAGTAGAAAAAGCAGTTCCCTACCATATTAGTGATGTTGTGACTGATCCACAGCCACTACAGCACCTCTCGTACTCATTGTTGGCACTTCTCAATCCTAAGCGACCCTTGTGGATCTTTTGCAGCATTTCTTTTCAGAGACTCATTGGAATTACAACCTTACTGCCCTTGAAAACTATCCCATCTATCACAGTAAGTTCATGTCTACAGTTCCAATAGTCTCTTATGCTTGGACAGTAACTGCTTATGCTTCAGGCTACCCTTTAATTATCACTTCTTTAAGGATTCCCAACGATTCATCTTTCTCCGTTTCCTCTCTTATTTGTTGCAGTTTCCTTTTAGCTATGGGAATTGACTTTACAATCAGATCTACACAGGCTTGCATCTCTGTCTCTATAGTCTTCTCTGGCTTTGTGGGAGCTACTGCTCTGGAAAGTGCCACTGTAGTGAACATTAATTTACCGAGCGTGTAGGTCACAAGCAAATCATACTTTTGCAGCTTTATCATCGTTCTTTGAATCCTTAACTGTCATTTATCAGTTTGCTAAATAACACTATCACGGGCTTGTGGTCCATAAATATATTGACTGAATATCTCTCCCAGGCAAACAATATTCCTAAGAGCTCCTTTTTGATCTATGCTTATCTGGTTTCTGCCTCAGTCATTGATTTGGATGCATATGCCACTGATTGCCAACCATCCTCATGGTTCTGTAAAATCAGTGCCCCTAACCCAAACTGTAAAGCATCTGCTGAGAGTTTAATAGACCTTCCTGGTGCATAGAACTTCAATACTGGTTTGTGTATCAGTTTTTGTTTTAACCCTTCCTGTGATTCCTCCAGTTCTCCACCCCAATACCATTCATTTTTATTCTCTAGATGTTTTCTCAAAGCTGCTGCTTTGGTAGATTAGGTATGAATTTTTCAAGATAATTACCCATTCCCAGGAACCGTTAGACATATTTTTTTTCCCTGTGGATGTAGCATCATTTCAATGGGTGAAATCTTATCAGATTTTACACCTTCTTTAGAAATAATGCCCCCAACAAAAGTCAGTTCTGTAACTCCTAAAACACAGTTCTCTGCTTTTTGAGGTTTGCAGCTCTAGCTACATCCAGGACTTCCCGAAGTCTATAATCATGCTGCTCTTTCATTGAGCCCCAGATGATGATGTGATCCATTGAGGTGTATTAAATGTGCATCATTTTGAGTTTTCTTCAGTTTAATTTTAGCTGCCAAAAATCTGAGGATGTATCCAATTTACTGAAATATTGAACATTTGCAAACTGAGCCATAATCTGTTCTCTGGTTGGTAGTTTGAAATGTTCTTTTTATAGCCTTGTTGAAGTCTCTGGGATCTAAGCCTGTGCGTAGCTGGCAGCATTTTTCTCCACAGTGACTAGGGAGCTTACCCATTCTGTGGGCTCCTCAAATTTTTTGGATTACTTGCATTGCTTTCATCCTTGCAAGCCCAGCCTTGAGTTTATCATGGAGTGCAAATTGCACCTTTCTACAAGGATGGATAACTGGAGGAACCTGCTTGTTTATCTGGATTGTATGTTCACCCTGCAAGCAACCCAACCCTTGAAACATGTCGTGATATTCCCGAAAGGGTGCCTCATAAACCAGGTTCAGTATGATCTTGTAGTGAGAGCACGTTTTACCAGACTGAGTTTCTCACATGCAGCCAGGCCTAAAATTGGCACTTTTGACACTACAATGAACAGGAGCCTGTACATGGTGTTTCTATGGTTGATGCTAGCAGTGCATCTCCCCTTCACTGGTTTATTTGTTCCAGAATAACCAGTTACTTTTATTTTTCTTGGTCCCAGTTTCGGTCTTATTTTTAGTTTCTCAATCTTGTTCAGACAGAATATTAAGCTGAGCTCCTGTGTCCAGTTTCAGTGGAATAATAGTTCCATTTACTGTCATAGGCAGTATCCAGTCCTTCTCATCAGGCTTGTTAGATCCCAGTACATCTACAAAAAAACTCCTTGACCAGATGATCTTTAACTGAATACACTTCATTTTTCTGCATTTGGGATCTGCAGAATTTTGCAAAATGATTATTTTCTCACATTTTTGACAGTTTCCCCCAAAAGCAACACACTGTTTGGGGCCATGCTGTGATCAACACCTTCCACATGACTGTCTGTACCCGCTCTTTCCCCTAGCAGTGGTTTTCAGAGGGTGGTTGCACTCTGATTTGACCTATTCTGGCTATATTCTTTTGTACTTAGTACATGGATAACCCCTTCTGGTGAATTCAGTTCTTTGGCTTGTGGTTTCAGTTTCTGCTGCCCTGCATATTTGGAAAACTTTTTCTGACTTTAAGTCTCCTTCACAGAGCAGTTTCTTTCTTAACACATTGTCTTTAATGCCACAAATGATTCTATCTCTGACCAGAGACTCTGTCAGCTCACCAAAGTCACAGGTTTTACTGAGTTTCCTTAATTCTGACATATTGCTCTATGGTGTCATCAGTTTTTTTGCATGCATGTAAAAAATGTTTCTCAAAGGTTTCATTCCTTTTTGGCATGCAATGTTCCTCAGATTTAGTCAGTATTTTACTTAACTTCATGCTTTCACTTTCTTCAAACTTAAAGTTGGTTATAAATATCCAATTCTTCCTCACAAACAACATGAAAAAAGATAGATGATTTCACTTGATCATTTTTCTCCTTTGCCCCTGTGGCTGCTAAATACAATTCAAATCTTTGTCTGATTTTTTTTCCAGTTCTCTTCAACATTGCCTGACAATTGCAAACTGGATGGAGGCTGCAGCACATCCATTTTTGGCTTTTTTCCCCTTCTTAAGCTATTCAAGCTACTATAGTGCTCACCAAATACATGCAAAAGCCTCTGTTCAGGGTGCTACACATGCTTCTCTGGTGCATTCCTTTGTCTCTGTTTTCAGTTGCAAACAAAGGAGTTAACTTCAAAATGACTGCAGATTCCTTCTCATTCAGCACCTCTGACACCATGTAAAGACCTTGGGGTTCATTAAATAACAAACCAGTGAATGAGAAAGGAATAAAACTTTAATAAAAACAAACTGGAGAGCGTCTCTCATGAGCTGCTGCCCACAGCCATGCAGTATTCCCCACCCCCGCCACCAGGGAACATCTCCAAATTCCAACATTCACAGCATAGTCCCTTATGAGGGAGCATTTCCAAATCACAATCTTTCATAAACATATCTCCACAAGTTAGCCTCACTCTCTTTCTAGGGGCAGCCAGATAACATAATTGGCCTCTCAGGCCCATTTTATCCCATTCAGGACATGTGTGGGGTATTCCCTCATTCATTCCCTTCCCCTCACTCTTTTGTTCAAGGAAGAAATCATCTGAGGCCCAAGAAAGGTGATGAGTGGGTTTTTTTTTTCAGTTTTAAAGCTTGTGCGCGTCAGAAATAGGTGGTGTGTGTTCTAGCAACTTGTTAAAATTTTAAGACTTTATGGCTCTCTTCCCTCCTGGTTGCCGTAGGCAGCATGGAAGCTGTACAGCTGCATTCAATTAAGCTAATTTAATGTTCTATTGCCTGTCTTGACCAGTTTGAAAAAAACCCCAGAAATACGATGCAAGATAGGGCACATACATACTTCACATTCCTTCACAAATTCAACAAGACAGTTCCAAATTAACAAGGCAATAAAGACTCAAAAATGGACGCTGTGAAAGCAGTTGTTACACTCTGTATTGAAAGTATCACATCCCTATTAAAATATAGCGCTCTACCTAAGAAGAGTCTGGACAAAAGCATCTTTTATAGTTCACTATGACACTTAGTTCCTAGAAGAGCAAGCAGCACTATCCAGGTGGTAATGTTCCTATCTAATGAATTCTTAATGTAGTACAATTTATATTTCATACAGTACCATAGCTGTACAGTCAAACCTAATTATGAGAAAGGCAAGGTTGTTCAAAATAAGAAAAACCAGCCCAACAAAACTCAACCACAAAAGATATTTAAAATTATTTAAACAATTAGAGAGGTAATGCCAGGGATAGTACTATAGGGCCAACACTTAGGTTGAGTTAAAAGAAAAAAAGAGTTAAGTGTTCTACTGTTTGGGATTTTTTGTTTTTTTAAATTTCAATTAAAACAGTAATTTGGTTTGGGTTTAAAAAAATTCTTACAGTGACTATAACCTTCTATGCAACCTTCACATCTCCTTTGAGGCTGATGTAAGATCCTACTTCATTTGCAATATTGCAGAAATTGCGGATTCCACAATATTAGGCTTCCACCGTAATTTAGTTTCAAATTAGCTTTGCACAGTTCAGAATTTTACATACGTTTTGAGGTTTGCAACAGATACTTTTTCCCCATTAGTGCATTAAATGATCTTGGAGAGTTTGGGACAGGGCTGTTACCAGGGTGGGGTGAGTGGGGCAGCCACCCAGGTTGCAAAGCCATGGGAAGGGGATGGGAAAATGGAGCAATAAAATGATGGAAAAAATGGCAAGGGGTAGAATGCTTCAGCAGGCAAGGTATTGCCTGCCTTATTTCTGCGCTGCTGCTGGCAGTGGCGCTGCCTTCAGAGCTGGGCACCCGGCCAGCAACTGCTACTCTCTGGCCACCCAGCTCTGAAGGCAGCACCGCTGCCAGCAGCAGCACAGAAGTAAGAGTGGCAAATACATGCTTCCTGCAGGGCTCTACCCCCTACCAGATTTTTTTCATCATTTTTCCAGCACATTTTTCCTCTCTCCCTCCCCTCCAACCTTGCACCCTGTGTGACTGCCCCACTCACCCCACCCTTGTTACAGCCCTTTGGTTACACCAAATTCTCCGAATATCAAAAAAAAAAAATCAGACATAACGTAACAGTTGGGCGTTTATACCATTCCAGCAATTTTTTTCTTAAACAAATATGTCTACTGTGGCTTTTCCAAGTTACTGCTATTAATAAAGGTCCATTATTACTTTTCCGTGATTTTCCATGTCTTGTCTGCAACTCAGATGCAATTATTTGATGATCATCCTGTAATTCAAGTAGTCTTAGGCTGGTGGCAGCCAGTGACTAAAACAGCTCCCCGTGCAAGATACAGTAGCCACAAGACTGATATCTTATGCTGGCTAAAGGGGTTCCAAAGGCACTATTCTACCACACAAAGATCCTTGCCTAAAAAAGTCACTTCCCTGCCTGCAGCCAGCCCCCATCTGCCCCTTGCATCACATTTACATCCACCCACAGTGCTACTTGCATCAGGAGAACACTTCAGATATTTATTTAGAGCATCTTTAAGGTTACTTTGAGTTTTTCCCAGTAGTACTAAGTATCCTTTCCAGGGCACAGGATCTGGCCTATGATTTCTAACCTGACACTGTCCCTTTAAAAGACTAAAAAAGAGGAGCATTCAGGGCAGGTTTTTGTGCATGGATTTCATGTTTAGAATTCATCCTCATTGGATTCAAATCCATGCACGTTCAGCATCTAGATCGGGGAGGGCAACCTACAGCCTGCAGGCCGGATCCAGCCCGTCAGGGCTCTCAATCCGGCCCACAGGATTGCCAGCCAGCCTGCCCTGGCCCCGTGCCGCTCCCAGAAGCAGCTGGCAAGACATCCCTGTGACCCCTGGGGTGGGGAACAGAGGGCTCCGTGCGCTGCCCTCGCCTGAAGGCACCTCCCCCCGCAGCTCCCATTGACCGGGAATGGGGAACCACAGCCAATGGGAGCTTCAGGGGTGGTACCCGCAGGTGAGGGCAGCATGCAGCAGACACACGTCCCCCACCCCACCCCCAGGAGCCACTGCCAGACATGCTGGCCACTTCCGGGAGTGGCACAGGGCCAGGGCAGGCAGGGAGCCTGCCTTAGCCCTACTGTACACCGCTGCCACCCCAGAGCCGCTCGAGGTAAGCAGAGCCAAGCCAGAGCCCACACCCCAAACCTCTCCTGCACCCTGCACCCCTCCTGCACCCCAACCCTTTGCCCTGAGCCCCTTCCTGCACACTGCACCCCCTCCCACACCCTGCACCCCCTCCCACATCTCAACCCCCTACCCCAGTCCTACAGTCATGGCTGTAGTGGGGTGCTGGTACAAAAGCACCTAATTACCCCTGCTCAGCCAGCTTCAATCAAGAGAAATAGGTTGGGGCTGGTGAAATAGACCTGATGCCTGGCCTGTGGATTGGCTCCACCTGTGGGCTTGACAAGCCAGCAGTCATAAATGCTGGGAGCCAGCAGAAAAGGCAGCCAGGGAAAGGTCAGTCTCCTAGTTGCAGGCTGAATGCAGGAAAAGAGGGAACCAACCCTGCATGCCTTGTATATAGCTCAACACTGGTGGTGGGAGAATTGTGTGTGTGTAAATAAACCCACGGGTGCTGCATAACTGGAGGCATCTCTGCACTTTATTGGGACAGCTAGCGAGCAGGAAGGGGGGTGGGGCAATGAACAAGGTTACAATGGCCCTGCATACAATTTCCCCACCCAGATGTGGCCCTTGGGCCAAAAAGCTTGCCCACCCCGATCTAGATTAACCCTGCCTAGTGCCAGGTCTCTTGATCTGGTAGCTCTGGTACATGGATTCTTTTTCTTCTTCCCCCGCTAACAATGTGGTCAAGGACCAGAGATGAGCCAGGCAACATATTGCTGTCTCCTCCAACCATATGGAGGGCTGGCAGGGCCAGTAGTTTCTTCTCTTCACCTTCTCAGAGAGGCTAAAGGAAAAAGGAATCCCAAAGATTCTTCAATGAGAGGGGATGAGCAGCACTGGTGATCTTCACCCCATTTCTTGCCCAGACCAGGAGCTGACTAACTATTCTCTTCCTCATTACCTCACTAAAAGCATGGAAATGGGAACCAGAGTGAGACATCCCACTCCCAGCAAGGTCGGACAAGGAGAAGCCAAAGAGGGTTCTGCTTTCTCCTTTCCAACAAAGGCTATGAATACTCCTCTCTCTCCTTACATAGTTGCCACCAGACCCCTGGCAGAGTATGGAGAGATATTCAGATCTGCACTCTGCTACCTCCGTTTTTAAACAAAAACAATCAGTGGGATAAGAACCCATGCTGAGTGCACTGATCTTTGGTCCCTAGCTCTACCTGAGCACTGGGAAAAATCTCCCTCAACTTCAGCATACCTTAATTGAACCTATTCAAATCACTTGCTATTATGAAAATTTGGCATATTAAGAAAATATTTTATTCAGTTTTCCCATCTAAGTGTTGCATAAAAATTGACTCTACTTTGAGTTCAAGAAATTAAACCTAACACAGATGTATAATCATAATTTAAACTTGTTTATAACATCACTATAATATGGAAGAAAATTGCAACTTTTTTTCCATTAAGTTAATAAAAATTGTGACCATAAATCTACGTTTCATTAAGTAAGCCGTTGTAGGATTTTAAAACTCGACAATGCATTTGTGTGCGTCTATATTTTAATCAAAGAATTCAGTTACTCAATGTTAATCAAGACGCTAGATTATTAAAATGTCATTTTAAAGATCACGGGAGGATTTTTTTTTAGGATTACCTGTAAAATAGGATATGAAACTGAATCTCTGGTTCCTTTGATAAACACAGTATTATGGAGGTTCTCAAAGAATTTCAAATATCTGCGGGTATCATTTTTCTGCCATTAAAATTTATATATTGTTAGTTTCTTATGTGTGATGAAATAACTTCTGTTTTGCACTTTATTTTTAACTTTATAAAAGGCTTTGTAAAACCGTTTAAAATGGCAATTTCATGGCTGTTTCTGATAACATGATATTTAAGTAGCATAAATAGTTACAAACTGTGGTCATCTATTAGATTTTCATTTACAATAGCTAAAGAGAGGCCTTATTTAAAGGAAATACTGGACAAGGCCACACAACTAATTATTCCTCCCTACTGCTGATCTTCCCCCCTACATTAAATGTATCAACCACACACATCCTCCTATGGAGCTATAACTAATTATTTGCCTAATGTTAATATAATTTGCCTAATTCATATAAATCCTGAGTACCCAAGGACTAGGTAGTAGAGTGTAGTGTCTTCTTCGTCTAGATCACTGATTTTCAACCTTTTACTACTTGTGGAACCCTAAAAAATTATAAAGTGGAGGCACAGATTTCTTTGGAAATCTTAGACAGAGTCTGCGGATCCTCAGGGATCCATGGACTACAAATTGAAAACCACTGCTCTAGATCAGTGGTTCTCAAAGCCGGTCTGCCGCTTGTTCAGGGAAAGCCCCTGGCAGGCCGGGCCGGTTTGTTTACCTGCCGCGTCAGCAGGTTCAGCTGATCGTGGCTCACACTGGCCGTTTGCCGCACCAGGCCAATGGGGGCTGCTGGAAGTGGCACGGGCCGAGGGATGTGCTGCCCGCCCTTCCCGCAGTCCCCATTGGCCTGGAGCGGCAAACCGCAGCCAGTGGGAACCGCAATCAGCCGAAACTGCAGACGCGGCAGGTAAACAAACCGGCCCGGCCCACCAGGGGCTTTCCCTGAACAAGCAGCGGACCGGCTTTGAGAACCACTGCTCTAGATCACCAGTTCACATCCAGCCCAGTAGGCTGTTTGGTGGCCTACATGAAAAAAGTTGGAATTCTCAGCCCACTCTCTAGGTAAGTTCACTACTGACATCCATCTCAGAGAATAAGCCAAAGAGCAAATGGCCATGAAGACTTTACTACCTTCTTTGATTCCTAGAGATTGTAAGTCTGTGTTGAATTATATTGGTTGGGCCGTATAGAAAAGGTTTGTATTGATGCTACCTGTGTTAAACAGAGAACTTCAGTTTCTAGTTCTATCAATCCAAAATCCTTCATTAATCCTAAAATCATTTTCATTAAAATTATATATAATATAATATAATATACTATACTATAATATACATGTATTAGGTAACCAAAATATTAGCAAATTGTGAAATACTAGTATATAAGGACGGAAGGGCAAAAGTCAAAGATGTTTTGCCACCACAAAGTTGAAGGAAACAATGGGATCAGTGTAAGATTCTATACATGTTAGTTTTACTGGCATATGCTCTACCTCTAAAAATAATATTCTAGTGTTTATTGAATTTGAGTTAATGTGGTAGAATTAATTATTTTAATTACAGAAATAGATACACGGGTTAACTGAAAAGGAAACTGAAAGAAGAGTGGGGATATAACAGAGATTGATCCAAAACCAAAACACCTTCTCAGAAAACAGATGTAATAAGTTACCAGGATTTCATTGCACTTAGCGTCAATTTTTCTGCAGGACTCTTTAAACTGGAAGTAGGACTTCATCATATTTCTTTACTGAATCCTTACCCATGAATTTTCTGAGTTTAAAGCATTTTGTATTTTCACTCAGAGGATTTTTTTTAATGTTCTATAAGTGTTTTTAGGGGTAATATATACACAACCTTAACTCTAAAAAATGTGTGTTGGACTATATAGTGATCTCCTTTCTCAATGTGATTCTTTGAAAATCAACCTCAATTCAATATTTCAGATGTCTATATCTCATTACAGATATCTTCATATAACAACATCAAACATATTTATGTCTCAACTTTTCTGTAGAACTTATCAGTCATGAAGGGATCACAGAGGGCAGATATGAGAAGAAAAATATAGTTAAACCTAAGACACATTATTCTTTTAAAACATACATTTGCTTTGATTTCCTGTATAGCTGAGGTGACTCACAACCAAATGAAATACTCTATACTTGTCAACAATTCTACATCATGATATATCTTTTACTTTAATTCCATACATCATAAGAAGTGTGGAGTACGCACACACACACACACACACAGTAGAAATGAATGCCAAGGTTCAAAATATAAAATGTAACATGGTAAAGTGTGTTTTTCAAATGAAAAACCAAGAAAGGAAGAAATTAAAACAGGAGCTATTTCAATAAAATAAAAGCAACAGAAACTCCAAATACACAGAGGTAACAGATCAATATTTGAGGAAAAATCAACTTTAAAAAAATCAATGTAACGTTATTGAAGGAAAGGATGGTCACATGAATAAAGGAGACTTCAAACAGAAAATGAAGGTGAGATGGCCACAGAAATAAAATAGATTTAAGCACTGAGTTGCAGAATGCCAACTCATAAGGGGACAAAAAGGTTATATGCTAGAACAACATTGGGTGTATGTGGTAAATATAGCAGAATCCAATAAAAGCAAAATGATCGTGAAGGTGATTTTCCTTTTACAGGAGACTGGTTTGAGTGGAATTTTGTGGAGGTTGGTTGGGGGGGGTGGGGAGTGTTTTTTGCACATGTAAGATATGACCAATGAATCTATCTTTACTTTTATTGCAATTTAAAAATTAAAAAAATGCTTAAAATGTCTTTAAGAAGCTGACATATATATATATATACCGCAGTGCAGTATCAATACTAGGTACAATTTCTACTTGTAGGACAACCAGTGTAACTCCAAAGTAACTCCCCTTTGAGGTCAATACAGATTTACAATGCTGTAATAGAACAGAATTTGGTCCCTAGTGTGAAATTCTCAAGAATATTGTTTGGGAGGAGGATTTACAATGCACTTAAGTTTTTAATTCTGAATATTTTACTTCATCAGAACCCCATTAGTTTCACACTATAAAATTATCCCCACAGTCGAAAAGGCAAAGGATGGACAAATTGGCTTAGGCAAACTAAGAACCAGACTAAACTTTTGCCCATTCCCTGGACCGAGCCTTTTTCACTGAAATCCTATTTCCAGGAAAATCCAAGATATTGACTACAGCACCGAGCCTTTTTCATCTCCACCACAAAGGTTTCAGAAATGGGAGTCACTGAAATCCAAGTTCCAGAAAAGTCCAAGAGAATGACTGCAGCAGAGACCAGTGCACAAGGGTGAAGCCAGTACAGTCCTGCCATAGTTAATGAGACACTGATGGTAGCAGAAGTTGGGAAGAAGATAAAGATAAATGTAGGATGAGACACTTAAGGAAGAAAAAACAAGTGCAAAAATACAGAATGGGGAATAAATGCTTGGCAGCAGCACTGCTGAGAAGGATCTAGGAGTTGTGGAGGATCACCATCTCAACATGAACCAGCAATGTGATGCTGTTGCAAAAAAACAAATGCAATTTTAGGTTGCATTAACAAAGGCATAGCATGCAAATCATGGGAAGTGACAGTACCGCTCTAGTTAGGCCTCATCTGGAATACTTTGTTCAATATTGGCTACAGCTGTATAGAAAGGACTTAGAGAAACTGGAAAGGATCCAGAGGCAAGTGACAAAGATGATCAAAGGGATGGAATGCAAGCCATATGAGCAAAGGCTTAAGGAACTGGGTATGTTTAGTTTGAACAAGAGGAAATTAAGGGGGTTCATGATAGCAGTCTTCAAATACTTGAAAGGCTGCCATAAAAAAGATGGAGAAAATTGTTCTCTCTTGTCACAGAGGGTAGGACAACAGGGAGTGAGGGTTCAAACTACAGTGTAGCAGATTTCAATTAAATCTCAGGAAAAACTTCCTAACTGTAAGAACAGTAGGACTATGGAACAGACTGCCTAGAGAAGTCATGGAAGCTACTTCTTTAGAGGTTTTTAAAAGGAGGCTAGATAGCCATCTGTCTTGGATGGTTTAGACAACAAATCCTGCATCTTGGCAAGGGGTTAAAATAGATTACCCTTATGGTTCCTTCTAACCCTACGATTCTATGATTCTAAGAAAGGGCCATCAGAGTGGGAGTGGATTCTAGGGAATGTGAGTTTTCCATAGAGCATCCGCTACAGAACATGACAAGAAGGAAAAAACTCTTGCTTGGTGAGGAAGATGGCCTTGCATTCAGACAGACAATTCAAGAGGGCACCAAGAAGGGATGGTTCTGAGTTTTAGATAAGCTTCTGAAATTTTGAATCTTTATCCAAACTTTCTTCCATGACAAAAACTGGACAAATTTTGGGCTGCATTGGCCTCCCTTCCCAGTTCAGAGCTCCCAGATCTGGGAATAAGTTAATGTAACCATTTAAACGGCTAATCCTTGTGTAGCTGCTTCTTTCCCAACTTGGCTTTTCCTGTTCATGTTAAATGTTATTGGTCAGATGCAATATGTTACATAGTCTTTGAACAGAGGTAATTAACTCCCTTACACCATTTTTTTCCTAAAGAAGTCACCTTGCTTTTTTTTAAAAGGCAAATTCAAAAGAAATATTTTACAAGTTCACAGTAAATCAAAACAGTAGGCTATAAAAATGAATTAAACGAAGATCAGAGAACAGTAAATTGATAAATGGAAATGAGTAAAACAAAGGGAAAGTGTAAAAGACAGAAAAAGCAGCAGCAATGTAGAAAATGGAAAGTAGTGAAAGATTATCTCTGGGACACTGGGAATTGATTTCTCTGACAGTGAGAACAGAATAATAGAGCACTAAGAACTGAGAAATCACTACTCTAAAAGCCACAGTTTTAAATACCGCATGTAAGGTAAGTCACTGTCTATCAATTCCGTCACTCACATTCTGCAAGTGGTTCGTGGGGAGACCAGACAATCATCATATCATTTTAGAATGTTGATTATTGTCCCCTTTGATTTCTGTCATTTAAAAGTTTCTCTGTTTGTCACATTTGCCAATGGAACAAATTGCATTTTGAAGGTAGCTAACTGCTGATACAAAGAAAGACTTGACCATTTTGAAAACTCAGATATAGAATAAAAAATAGTTACAATGGAAATCTGACAAAAATAATTTTTCCAGTTTTTTATTGCTGTTTCTATGCCTGAATCTGCAGAAGTAGTTCCACTGAAGCACACATCTCAGGGTAGAATTTGTCCCTTAATATTTTAGCAAAAAAACAGCTACAGTTATTTTAAACATTTCTCTTAGGGTACACAGCTATACTTACCCGCTGGTTCTGCGGCAAGCAATCGCTCTTCTGAGATCGATTTATCGCGTCTTGTCTAGACGCGATAAATCGATCCTGGAAGTGCTCACCATCGATGCCGGTAATCCTGCTCCACGAGAGGATTAGGCGGAGTCGACGGGGGAACCTGCCTGCCGCGTGTGGACCCGCAGTAAGTACCTTTAAGTTCGAATTAAGATACTTCAACTTCAGTTACGTTATTCACGTAGCTGAAGTTGCATATCTTAGTTCAAACTGGGGGCTTAGTGTAGACCAGCCCTTAGAAACAATGGGAATATGCATGCATTTCCAGGCTTTATGGTCTAGTGTCTGCAGTCTCAGTCCCTGAAAGTTTTGTTGGCTGTGTGACAAAGTTCCTCCTCTATCTTGGTGGGTCCTGTGCTTATTGGCAGATTTTCTTGCCTCAGAGATTCACCATGTGGGTTGGGGAACAGCCCAGAGACCTTCCCCTCTGGAAGAACCCACAGTCCAGGTCAACTGGGAGGTTTGGGGGGAACCCGGGCCCGCCCTCTACTCCAGGTTACAACCCAGGCCCTGTGGACTGCAGCTGTCTATAGTGCCTCCTGTAACAGCTGCATGACAGCTAAAACTCCCTGGGTTACTTCCCAATCACCTCCTCCAAACACCTTCCTTATTCTCACCACAGGACCTTCCTCCTGGTGTCTGATAATGCTTGTGCTCCTCAGTCCTCCAGCAGCACACCCTCTCACTCTGAGCTCCTTGTGCCTCTTGCTCCCAGCTCCTCACACTTGCACCACAAACTGAAGTGAGCTCCTTTTAAAACCCAGGTGCCTTGATTAGCCTGCCTTAATTGATTCTAGCAGCTTCTTCTTAATTGGCTCCAGGTGTCCTAATTAGCCTGCCTGTCTTAACTGGTTCTAGCAGGTTCCTGATTACTTTAGTGCAGCCCCTTCTCTGGTCACTCAGGGAACAGAAAACTACTCATCCAGTGACAAGTATATTTGCCCTCTACCAGACTCCTGTACCCCAGTGGTCTGGGTCTGTCACATATCCCTCCCCCCTGCTCAATGCCAAGGGGTTGGGCAGCTTGGGACGTCAGACAGTGCACACGTGACAAGCCATCGGCATTGCCATGACAGCTCTGCTCTGTGTTGCACACAGAACTGGAAAGGTTGGAGGGATAAGAACCATCTGGTCACCCTTGTGTTCTTCTCATTGTTCTGCTGCATCCATTGAAGAGGGGCATGGTCGGTCACAAGGACAAATCTGTGCCCGAGCAGGTAGTAGCGCAATGTTTCCATTGCCCATTTTACAGCGAAGCACTCTCTCCACCACTGCATATTTTTGTTCCCTTGGAAGGAGTTTCCGACTGAGGTATAGAATTGTGTGTTCCGACTCCCCAACCATCTGTGATAGAATGGCCCCCAACTCTACTTCTGATGCATCTGTCTGCAGGATAAACTCCTTGGTAAAATCAGGGGCTATCAGTACAGGGTTACTGCAGAGGGCAGTCCGTAGGTCTGTGAATGCTTCCTCTGCTGCGTCAGACCATCTCACCAGATCAGGTCCACGGGCTTTCACTAGGTCTGTCAGGGGGCTTGTCCTTGTGGCAAAGTGGGGGATAAATCATCGGTAATACCCCACCACACCTAGGAACGCCCGGACTTGTTTCTTGCGACTTGGTCGGGGCCAATTTTGGATGGCCTCTAACTTGTTCACTTGGGGTTTTACCAAACCTTTTCCCACAATGTAGCCAAGATATTTGGCCTCTGTAAACCCTACAGCACACTTGGCAGGGTTTGCTGTAAGGCCAGCTCGCCTGAAGGTATCGAGGACTGCCTCCACCTTCTCCAGGTGGGTTTCCCAGTCTGGGGTATGAATGACCACATCGTCCAAGTAGGTAGCAGCATAACTGTTATGCGGGCGTAATAGCTTGTCCATGAGACGCTGGAAGGTAGCTGGGGCCCCATGTAATCCAAAAGGGAAGACGGTATATTGAAAAAAACCCTCTGGTGTAGAGAATGCAGTCTTTTCCTTTTCGTCTTCTGCAAGGGGAATCTGCCAGTACCCCTTTGTCAAGTCTAGGGTAGTCAAGTACCGGGCATTACCCAGATGGTCCATTAGCTCATCTATGCGAGGTATGGGGTACGCGTCGAACTGGGATATTTCATTTAGTCGCCAGAAGTCGTTGCAAAATCTTGTGGTGCCATCAGGTTTGGGCACCAGCACGATTGGGCTGGACCACTGACTGTGGGATTCTTCGATGATCCCCCAACTCCAGCATTTTTTTTACTTCTGCTTTTATTTCCTCCCTTTTTGCCGCTGGCACCCGATAGGGCCTCATTGTTACTCTGGCCCCAGGGTTCGTGACGATGTGGTGATATGTCTCGGTTGTTCAACCCGGTTTGGTCGAGAACGCATCTTGGTTCTGGAAGATCATCTCAGACACCTCATTCTTCTGGTCTGGTGTTAAATAGGGAGACACTCTCACCTGTTTGGAAGGCTTGTTTTCCTGGGTTAGGTCTTTTTGGACCGTTGTGCATGTCTCCTGTGCATGCCAGGGTTTCAGAAGGTTAACGTGATAGGTCTGTTCTTGTTTTCTGTGTCCTGGCTGCCGCACCTTGTAGGTTACTTCCCCCACAGGTTCAACCACTTCATAGGGCCCCTGCCATTGGGCCAGAAGCTTGCTTTCTGCCGTGGGTACCAACACCATAACCCGATCCCCTGGTTGGAACTGTCACACTTTTGCCTGGCGATTGCAATGGGTTCGCTGGGCCTCCTGTGCCTTCTCCAAATGTTCCCGTACAATAGGGGTAACCCGGGCTATCCGGTCTCGCATCTGCATTACATGCTCTATTATATTTCTCCCCTTATTGGGTTCCTCTTCCCAGATCTCTTTGGCGATATCTAGTATGCCACGGGGGGTGACGCCCGTATAATAACTCGAAGGGGGAAAACCCAGTTGAGGCCTGAGCTAGCGAACATAAGGTAGGGTAGTAGGGTGTCCCAATCCTTCCCGTCCCGACTTACCACCTTCCTTATCGTAGCCTTGAGGGTTCGGTTAAACCTTTCTACCAACCCATCAGTCTGCGGATGGTAGACCGAAGTTTTCAGGGTATGCATATGGAGCAGCGTACAGAGGTCCTTCATTAGCTTCGACATAAATGGGGTTCCTTGTTCGGTTAATATCTCCTTTGGTAGCCCCATTCGGGCAAAGATCCCCACCAGCTCTTTGGCTATAGTTTTAGAGGCCGTGTTCCGCAGGGGGACGGCTTCTGGGTAGTGAGTAGCATAGTCCAAAACAACAAGTATATATTGATGGCCCCGAGCCGTCTTCTCCAGGGGTCCCACTAGGTCCATGGCTATTCGCTCGAAGGGGACCTCTATGATGGGAAGGGTTTCTAAAGATGCCCTCAAGTGGGGACAGGGACTGTGCAGCTGACACTCCGGGCCAGAAGAACCATTGTAGGACTCGTCCCAGGGTCTTCTCTACCCCCAAATGCCCCCCAAAAAGATGACTATGAGCAAGACTTAATACAGCATTCCGGTGTTTTTGAGGTACTAGGATCTGCTGTACCTTCTGCCCCTGTACTAGTGCAACCCGGTATAAGAGATCCTTCTTCATTATGAAGTAGGGTCCTGGTCCCTGGGTTTTCCCTTCCACGGGGACCCCATCTATTTCAGTCACCTCCTTCCTAATGTTGTCGTACCTTGGGTCTTCTGCCTGGTCCTGTCCAAAATTTCCTCTCCCGAGGCTAATCTGCCCAAGATCTAGGGGCCCAGTCTCTGTTGCCTCTACTGGTTCAGAAGCATTAGGGTGGGGGTCAGACTCAGGTACTTCTCCCTCCTGCGTGGCCTCCTTTTCAGCTACATGGGTCTGCCTACCTACAAGAGCGACCCTCTGGCTTTGGGTTAGTATTCGGGTTCCCAAGGCCTTAGCTGCCCTTCTTTCCCTTTTTGTCTTTCTACCCTGTCTGGGAGTAGATATTTCTGGGGATATTTCAGAGAAGATTGGGGGTTGACAGTCTGCTGTGGATGCCTCACCAATTTTAGGGTCCCCATCTTTCTCCAATCCCCCTACTGGGAGTAAGTTTCCAAACCCTGGGAAGTCCCTCCTTATGAGCACCGGGTATGGGAGTTTAGGGACTACACCTGCTGCTACCTCAGTAGTGTTCCCTTGGATCTCGATTTTTACTGGGATGGTGGGGTAGTAACTAACTGTCCCATGGACACATGTTATCCCCGTACGTTTAGCCTGTACAGCTGACTATGCTTCACAAGCTTCCCTGAGATAAGCGTGATAGCACTCCCCGAATCAACCAGTGCCGTGGTCCCTACCCCATTTAGTTTCACTGGTCTGGTATACATATGTGGGGTTAGTGAGACCCCCACAAGGTGGATTAGGGAGCATGGATCTGCCCAGTTCCCCAGGTTACACTGCATAGGCTCCTCAGCATTGGGACACTATGCAGCTATGTGTCCCCACTCCCCACAGGCATAACATCTGTATGGAGCCCTAGGCATTCCCCGGTCTCTTGGTTTGGGCAGTCTAACATCACAATCCTCTTCTCCCTCAGTGCTCTGACTCTTTGTGGCCTCTGATGGGCCTTCAGCCTCTATCTTTTTCCACCTGGGCCCTCCTGGTGGCCCAGTCACCTGAAATTTAGGACTTGGTGCTGCTAGTTTAACCCAGGGTGTCTCTTCTTTAACTGGTCGGGTCAACTCCCTCGCTGTCCTTCGCCTCTCTACCAGGGCAACAACCTCGTCATAGGTGGCGGGTTCGTTCTGGCTTACCCAGGCACGAAGGTCTGGCGGTAGTCCCCTCACGTATCGGTCGATGACCAGAACCTCTAGTATCTCTTCCGGACTGCGGGACTCTGTTTGCAATCACTTTCGTGAGAGATGGATGAGGTTATACAATTGGGACCGCGGGGTTTGTCTTCCTGGTACCTCCAACCGTGATACCGTTGGGCCCGCACTGCTGTCGTTACCCCAGATCTGGCCAAGATCTCTGCTTTCAGCTGGGGGTAGTCTGCTGCAGCCTCTTCAGGCAGATCATGGTAGGCCTTTTGGGCCTCCCCACACAGGAATGGGGCAAGGATGCCAGACCACTGATCTCGAGGCCAGGCCTCCCATAGGGCTGTCCTCTCAAAGGCCAGAAGGTATGCCTCTACATCATCCTCCCGCGTCATCTTCTGCAGCCAATGGCTGGCCCGTATGAGCTGCGGCCCATCATGGCCGCGGTTCAGCTCTGTAAGGGTCTTGACCTGGTTTACCAGTTCCCGCAACACAGATCGGTCTTGGGCAGCCTGGTCCATCAGCAGGCGATTAGTCTCTTGCTGCAGCCGCACTGCCTCCTGTTGGGCGGCTGCCTGGACACGGGTAGCCTCCTGCTGGGCCACTGTGGCTTGTATCAGTGCCCGCACTACGTCATCCATTGTGATGAAAAATAAATAAATAAATAAACCCTCTCTTTTTTTTTTTTTTTTTAAAATCACCCTCCTTCTTCCACCGCGTTGTGCACACCAGGATCCCACTCTTGACACCAGATGTGACAAAGTTCTTCCTCTATCTTGGTGGGTCCTGTGCTTATTGGCGGATTTTCCTGCCTCAGAGATTCATCATGTGGGTTGGGGAACAGCCCAGAGACCTTCCCCTCTGGAAGAATCCACAGTCCAGGTCAATTGAGAGGTTTGGGGGGAACCCGGGGCCCGCCCTCTACTCCGGGTTCCAGCCCAGGGCCCTGTGGACTGCAGCTATCTATAGTGCCTCCTGTAACTGCTGCATGACAGCTACAACTCCCTGGGCTACTTCCCAATCGCCTCCTCCAAACACCTTCCTTATTCTCACCACAGGACCTTCCTCCTGGTGCCTGATAACACTTGTGCTCCTCAGTCCTCCAGCAGCACACCCTCTCACTCTCAGCTTCTTGCACCTCTTGCTCCCAGCTCCTCACACTCGCCCCACAAACTGAAGTGAGCTCCTTTTAAAACCCAGGTGCCCTGATTATCCTGTCTTAATTGATTCTAGCAGCTTCTTCTTAATTGGCTCCAGGTGTCCTAATTAGCCTGCCTGTCTGCCTTAACTGGTTCTAGCAGGTTCCTGATTACTCTAGTGCAGCCCCTACTCTGGTCACTCAGGGAACAGAAAACTACTCATCCAGTGACCAGTATATTTGCCCTCTACCAGACTCCTGTACCCCTATTTGCCCTCTACCAGACTCCTGTACCCCACTGGTCTGGGTCGGTCACAGCTGTTATGACTTGTGAATTCTTCACAAGTAGCCTCTAACTTGCAAACATCTGCACACAAAAAAGCCCAGTCACACAAACATTCAAAACCTAATGTTTTTGCAATTGCTAAGGACTGCATACATTTTGGAGAATAAAAGCAGCATTAAAATGTATTAAGGTTATTTCAGTGGTATACTGCATATATAGATGCCTTTAAATCAAAATCCAATATACCATCCCCCTTCACATTTAGTGTTTTGAGATAACACATCTATAAAGTACATAGAGCCAGTTTCAGCCTCATAAATAAATCTCCACTCCTGAAGTGAATAATCTAAACTTTTAACCCTCTGTCACGTGGTATCTGTCTCTGTTACTGAAATTGGATTGGAAGAAAGGCATTCCTTATTTTATTTAGCATTTTAATGGGGAACAGTATGAAAAAGATCATGATGATGGACAGGGAAGAATAATCAGCAAACCAGACATTGCCATTATGAGACCCTTCATAGACTTGATTCTCCTCTCACCTGCACCAGTGAAAATCAAATGCAACTCAGCTGAAGTCCATGGACTTCCACCAGTATAAAAGTGGTGTAAATGTAGAAGGAATTATTTCCTATATCTCATATTTTAGCTACAGGATATTCATGTTTTTATTTACAATCCAAGAAAGACCTGTTGAGTGGCAAAACATAAATCCTGTACCATTTCTCATATGTTTACCATCTTGAATCATGATACAAGATATTTGAGTTAAACTGGATACCTAGTGGCCTTGGAATAAATGTTTAAAGTTCTTCATTCCTTGACTTCCCTCATATTAACTCAAATCCTCTCCTTCCCTCCCTAAAGGATGCATTGTAGGTATTTCTAATTATCATTGTTTTAAAAATAAAAGTAATGTTTACTGTTTTACATGTGCAAAAGATTTCTACTTTGTTCTGAGGTGTCTTAGAGAAGAGAATGATCAAAGTGACGTTTTAACTTGTGTGAGTAATTTGCTTTTAACTTGAGATTTTATCCATCAAGTTTCAACCCAGGCTGACTTTGTTTCACAGCCAAGTTATAAAATATAATGGAAATACCACAAGATTCCTATAGAAAGAAATAACCAAGAACTGCTCAAATACTATGGAGGCAGTTAGTAATAACCTACTAGGATCAGTTGCCATTCATTCCAACTTCCTTCAACATATCTGGGAGTCTTGTTTGTGCCCTAAGCAGTGTCTGATAGTACTGGAAGGTTTCAGATTCAATTTCAGAAAGTATATTAACTGCCAAAAATGATACAAACACAGACACACAAAGTGCATACATTGACTTACCTCCAATATGATAAGCACATAAACGCCTGCTAAGATGACTGATGCAATTGTTACTTGTGTCTCTATATTTGCATGAAGGTACTGATGCTTCATGGAGAGAGGAACAATTTCAGACTCCTGTAGGAAAGCTTGAATGTTTATGGAGATTGCATTACTGTAGGGAAAAAAAGAAAAGTTCTGCTTCCTTACAGAATGAAATAGCAACTGTTATTTTTTTTTTAAATACTGTAAAATTGTTTCATTAGTTAAAATAAAAAATGTAAAGCAACTTTTACGATACTTGAATACCAGATTGTAAATGCCGGGTCTTGGAATGTAACTTAAGTCCAAGACGTGGATAGGATGATCGTATTGTAACTACTTTTAAAAAACTAGGAAAGTTTATATTTTACTGACAGTCTGAAGAATTACAAAATGATGGAATTTAGTAGTTTTGTTTAAAGAAAAGAAAATATATTTTCATAGCATTCAAATAATCAGTTTATACAAACTTTTATTACAGTTGGTTTCTGCCAACCTGTTAAGGATCTCAAAGATTCTAGTTGTGATAACTTGCTCATTTCGTCTTGAGTTTAAAGGTAGAGTCCAGTTGTATAAGACCTGCAAAAGATTCAATTTAACAACACCAGTAATTAAAGATCAGTAAAAGTGGTGCATGGCTCTGTTCAATTTTTCTACACATTTTTATTTTGGTGTCTACATAGTTGGGTCTAAATTCTGGTATACACCCAAGATGTTTGGAGATCATTGACCAATGGAAACTGCAGCCAGAATTTGGTCTTTTACATGGAGAAATGACTATAAAGAACTCAGGAAAAACAGCTTCTGCGACATTATATATTGCTGCACACTGGTATGTGGGCAAGTTATCTGAATGCATACTGGAGTGTGTATTTCAAATATGGGTGCAGAGATTCTCTCTCTTTGGAGCCAAAAGGGATTTAAAGAGACAAAGTCCAGTTAAAAATCGTAGCCCAGATTCTTCATTCCTGCTCTGTCCCCTTGTCTCAGATTAGCAGCACAAAGAATAAAGAAAGCAGTCTTAAACACCCAGCTGGGGATACCTTTGGAAAAGGAACCCCTGGTGGCATATAGTCAACATAGATAATTTTTAGCTACCTGCCCCCGTCCCAGTGTCCTGGGCAGTGCAGGGAAGTGTCCAGCAAGAGGTGGGTGGCTGGAGCAAAATGTACTCTGGCTATTCCAAGTTAGCAGAAAAATCTCTTGGGGATTGTTACGGTTTGCACAAATTATAGCATCCCTCCCATCAGTAAGAAAGGCTGGTTTAACAGTATAATTACCTCGCCAACATTGTGCCCAATGACGTTACTTGATGAGCTAATGGACCTGCTTTTATTAACTTATAAATAGTAACCATGAGTTTGTATGCAGTTACAATGCTGATGATTAAGGTGTGATGCAACAACAAATCAGAGGCCAACCATATACACAGAATCACCAAAAAAAAAAAAAAAAGTAGGCGTCTGTGGTCATGGTTATTTTTTAAACTATGTTGCTTCTTTTTATTTTCATGTATTACACATGCAGAGAGATTAACACACTTTATAGTACTCTGATTTGTCTCTCCCTTCAGTTAATCATCTCATTTTTTATGAAATCTGTTTGCATAAGTGCAAAAAAGCACCTTACGTCTGTTTCTTCATGTGCTTCTTTCCCCCAAAACGCTCTAGCCAAATTTCATTAATTTGATTTCTTTTTAGACAAAAGCACTTGTATGTTAAGTGTCAGGTCAAAGGAAATTGTCCCCAGAACTCATTAAGTTCCAAAAAGAGGGGTTAAATGCAATGTTGTAAGGTCAAGTTAAAATGTAATTTTACTATTTACTAACAACAACATAGCTAATGCCGACATCAATGTACATTTCACAGCAAAAACAAAAATCCATGTAATGTTGATGGAGATAACCCAGTAAAAGAAAGGAATCTCAAAAAAAGACGTGACACAAAATTTCCAAAGACAATGATATGTGAAAACCATAACCTGTGGCTGACGTCTCCTTCTAGATCCAGGGTCTTGTATCTGCCCAATTTGCACTACTATGTATTCCTCTGCCCGCCGATCAACCACATCTGCTGCAAAAGGTCCTCCTAGTTCTAACTTCAGCAGAGCGGATTCACGAAAATCTGTAATATTCATAGCTGATGGAAAACCCGTTAAGGGTTAAACTTCCAATGGTAGTTATATAGGATTACACGTTATACTGAAATACAGTATATTACTTAACTCAGGGACAAAAAATGCAATATGAGGCAGTCTCTCAAATGCAATCGAAATTATTCTCAGAACAAAACCTATGTAAAAAGATTCCCACCCTGTGAAATGCAGCTGTCAGGGAGCAATTTTTTTTTTTAAACTGTGGTGCTAGAAGCCCACTTCTGGAGCGTCTGGGAACTGAGTGTGGGAGGCAACTGTATCCCCACTCTTTCCAGTTTAAGTTAAAGGCTGTTTTGTTGCTGTAAAATTGCAACTAGATGGAAAAGGAAGTCAATCTTGTCAGGAACTAACAATAAACAACATTGCCACCAATTACAGGTGTCATGACCCACAGCTCCTGAACCCAGGCCTGTAAGGGTCATGGGAAAAGTCACACCTCCTGCTTTCTGCTCACTGCTCCTGCTTCCCCGGGTTGATTTCCTGGCATCCCAACCCAGCTTGACTCCAGACATCTGACTTGAGGTGCCTAACCTCCAGTTTGTCTCCTGCCTCTGACACCCTGGTATCCTGACCTGGCCTGACTCTAGTTCCTGAATCATGGTTCCTAACCTCCAGTTTGTCTCCTACTTCTGACCTCCTGGTATCCTGACCCAGCTGACTCTTGACTCCTGTCTCATGACTGTGGACTCTCGCTTTCAGCACTAGGTCTGGCTGCCAACAACCCGACCATGACAACAGGCTTCAATGACACATTTGAAATCCCAGCTGCCATCTTCAGCAGGAGGTAGTTTTGTGCACAGATGAGGGCACACGTTGAGTTGGGCATCATGTGGACCACTCAGTAAAGATGTATATTCAACATGCAGCCAACAAAATTTTAGGATACATAAGGAACGGGATGGGAAATACTGAAAACAATATGTTACCATGCTAATGTAACCAATCTGGAATTTGACTTTTTCACAATTTTACTTACAAATTTTCAGCATTGAGGCCATGGTTCAACAAAGCCAATGTTTACATTTAAGCACATGTACTTAGATCATGGAACTTATAAAAGTGCTTAAAAGCATTGCTGAAGTAGGGCCTTATCACCTGATATTTAATGGGGGTATTTTACAAAGAGATGTAAAAATGTTGCAACATTTTTACAAATTCATGTCAGGCAATTAATTTGTTTTCCAGAAAGACGTTTCACTGCCCATAGTACTGAGAGAATTGAACAAGGAAAGAAAAAAAACAACTTAGAATTTTTAAAGCATCCTTACCGGTTTGAACACCTACAGGACAGCACTTTATCCCACTTTTAAATAATCTCTAGTGAAATAACTAAAGTTATTCCGGGTTGACCACACACTGATTGTTTTAATACAGAATGTTTTGGTTTGATATTTGAAGTTCCTACATCTTTACAAAGAATTACAATGTTGCACCCTCATTAGTTCTCAGCAGAAAGGCTGAATGAGCATGGACACTGAACCACCCCTTTGTGTAAAAAAAAAAAAATAGGTCTCTCCAGGTCAGAGTTATTACCAGTGCATAATGAGGAAGCATGTACCTCTGTACCCTGACTTGTGGAGAGAAGACTGCAGTCTCCAGAGCTGTCAGAACATCTGACACTTTTCCCAAGCAATGAATCCACTCAAACATTTCTTTTTAATTTGTTTAAAAGGGATAATTACACAAGATGATGAATTAAAAAATGCAACACAACAATGAAGAAGTCAACAGTTGTTTCTTTAAACAAATTCCAAACAGGAAAATTCAAATGCTGTCCCTACCAAACTTTATATTACATTTCTCTTCCATTGTTGCAGTTTTCCAGGGTGGCTTGCTGTCCACAATTTCCAAACCCCAGTGCAATGGCACAAATCTTTATTGAAACCATATTAACAGCTCTAATGAGAGGCATTAATTATTGTCTTTCAAAAGTCTTGCTGACCTGTATTCATTAACCTAATGACTTGGGGCTCCTTTGACAGCCATTATGTACACCATTATGAGTGCAGCCAATAATTTATTTCTACAAAAAAGCTTCAGGTGCATATAATTATGGCACCTTCCTGCCACACAATACATCCAACATAAATCCTATAATTATACAGATGACACATTCAGGAGCTACTACAGAGGAAACAAAGCCATAAGAGAAAGGAAAACTTATTTTCAAGGTATGCACAGTGGTGCCTTCATACAAAATAGTTTCTTCTTACATAGCTTTATTTTTCATTTGTCACTGTTCAAACATGAAATCATAAGAAAAAGCCCTAGCAAGAAGGTCCTATATTTGATTGCACATGAAAGTTAATAACTTTCACAGGTCTAAGCTGAGAAACTTAAATTGAAATCCCATTGGGGTTACCTCCTTCCAAACAATACTCAGAATCTCATCTCTTTTCCCCAGTTATGTCACTGCAGATCATAGCCTGCATCTAAGATACAATCTGATGTTCTCAAAACACTTTTGCTGTGGAAAACTACAGCCATGTTTCTATGAGTCAAACTGGGACCACTTTCAAAGGTCTGATTTTAATGATGTCTGCTCATTTTAATGATTTCAATGTATTGCTTACTGAAGCTTGTCAAAGCAAAGAGATGCACAAAACATTTGCAGGGAAAGACCCAACTCACAGAGTCTGGGTTCAAGGTTCATAATACTCTGTGCACCTGGAGAGAAGAACTTTTCCCAATAGGGGAAACTGGCAATTTCCTTTCCGCCCAACAAGCCCCAAGACTCTTTCTTACTACAGCTCCCCTGCCTTGAAGCACAGCCCCTGCTAGTGGCACCAGCCTCTTCCTGGTGGGGGGGTTGAGGTGGGCCTTAGCCACCCCTTACATGGGGCCCGCCCCCGGCTCCTCTTCTTCCCCCCCTCAAAGACCCGCCAGAAGCTGGAGCCAGCCAGTGATGAGAGCTGCCCAGGGAGCCTCCACCTGCCGTGGGCGGCGTGCCCCGGGAGTGGGGACACTAGCTGGGGACTGCTCTCAGGCACCCGAGCCCCTCGCCTAGGGCAGGTGGAAGGTCCAGGGCTCCCCACAGCAGCCCGGGTTCTCTCGGTGGCTCTTACCACGGCCTGGCTCTGACTTCTGGCCTGGCCAGGGGGCGGGACCTCAGGGGAAAGAGGAGGAGCAGGGGGTGGGGCCATAGTTCTGGTGCTGGTAGTCCCCCCACTTCTACACAGGTTCTGGCATTCCTGAGGGGCTCCTCAAACTGGCCGAGGCCCCTGGACATGGGCCCTATGGGCCCATGTGTTAATCTGCTGCTGAACACACCAGGAATCCCAGGGTTCTTCTGGGAGTACAGGAAGTATTCTGATTCCTGCTTCACCCACACATGTACATCCCTCCTCCTTTGCTATGGCTAGCAGTGCACGAAGTGCACAAGGCATCCCATAATGTTTAGCAAAGTGCACCAGAAGACCTAAGGGGTTCCAAAGTAACTGCAGGAACTCTGGGGTTTCACTTTGTAGCATATATAGTTGTTAAAGAAACCCTGAAACTTCCCCGGCTAACTCTCTCAGACAAATGAGCTACTGACCCTCAGCTAAGCAAAGAACTGGATACAGCAGAAGCCTGGTACGGGGAATCAGGCCTCTTGTCATCTCAGAAGAGACCTTGGATTGGAAGGGAGGCAACTTTCAAGATTATCCTTTCCACAGAGATCAAAGATGAAAGCAATGGCCAGCAGTGTCCCCACCAATAGTAGAAGTGGGGCCAAAGCCACCTATTATCTGGGTGCTCCTCTGGAGGTGATACCAGGCAGGGCCGGCTCTAGGTTTTTTGCCGCCCCAAGCAAAAAAAATGTTGGCTGTCCCAGCCCTGGGCTCCTCACCACACCCCTCTGCCTTCCAAACCCTGGGCTCTCCTCCACCACCCGCACCCCCCTGCTGCCCCAGCCCTGGGCTCTCCCCCCCGACCCACACCCCCCTGCCGCCCCAGCCCTGGGCTCTCACCCCCACACCTGCACGCCCCTGCCGTCCCAGCCCTGGGTCACTGGTAACTCGCTCCCAGGGCAGGTCATTCAGCAGGAATTTTAGATGTGCACAGAACACAGACAGAATTGGTTCCCATATGGTTACAGAACTGCAGTAAAGTGGAACAATTTTCAGCTTGTGTTATTGGAGGATATCTGGATGCATATTATAAGACTGTCCTCCATAAATGAGGAAAAGTTGAGGTGCCTTTATTATTCTTTTGTTCCATTCTTTCTTTCTATGGGGAATTTGCCAATGCAATACCACTGTCTTCCTTTTAAACAAACAAACAAAAAAAGGCAATGGCTGTTGAAAATAGCCCTATCCTAATAACCACTGGGAAGCATTTCTTGCTCAATTTTATCCTACTTTTTCTACAGCAAGTTATAGTGGATCAGTATATTTGATTTGGGAGAAATGAAGTAACAACTGCCCAAACTGAGCTTGAGCACTCCTAAATTCTGAGGTGTTCAAATCTGGAAGGCAGGTGCTGGGGGGAGGTGGGGGGTCTGTGGCTCCGCAGGGGAGCATGGCAGCACGTATGCAGCAGCGTGTCTGGCGCTGCGCGAAGCCAGAAACGCTGGTCTGAGTGGCACGGTAAAGGGGCTGGGAGGTTGGAGAAGGGGTAGGAGGTTCTGGGGGCAGTCAAGGAACAGGGAGCAGGAGGGTTGGATTGGGCAGAGGTTTGGGGGGGCAGTCAGGGACAGGGAGAAGGGAGGGTAGATGGGTCAGGGGTTCGGGGGGGGCGGTCAGGGGACAGGCAGCAGTTGGATAGGCATGGGAATCCCAGGGGTTTGTCAAGGGACAGGTAGGGGGTGGGGTCCTAGGGGGGAACTTGGCGGGGGGGTCTCAGGAGCAGGCAGTTGGGGACAAGGAGAAGGGAGGCTTAGATAGGGGTGGGGTCCCGGAAGGGGGCAATCAGGGGACAAGGACCAGTGGGGCTTAGATAGGGGATGGGGTCCTGGGGGGCAGTTGGGGCAGGGGTCCTGGGAGGGGGTGATCAGGGGACAGGGAGCAGGGGGGTTGGATGGGATGGGGTTTCTGTGGGGGGCAGTCGGAGGGAGTGGATGGTGGCAGGGTGGGGCTATCCTCCCTCCCCATGGAGTGTCCTATTTTTTGAATGTTAAAATATGGTATCCCTACTCACAGTGCAGCTCTCCATTCACTGCAGCATGAGGTCTCAGCTTCCTCACTCCCTCCCCCTCTTTCCTGTTGGAGTGGCCAAGGGAATGCTGGAAAATGTAGTTCTTTCCCTGCTCCAGGGCTGGCTCTATAGGCAGGGAGCTAACCAAGGAACTACAGCTCCCAGGGCCCCCTGTTGGTTCTTAGTTCCCATGCTGGATCCCTGCTGCCCCTGCAAATGGGCTGCCCCAAGCACGTGCTTGCTTTGCTGGTGCCTAGAGCCGCCCCTGATACCAGGGATGTTGGGGGAGGACTGAATGAAGGGCAGCTATGAGTTGGTGGTTTCTTGTGGGATGGAGGGAAATGTTTCCTTGGAGGCTTCAGTTTGTTAAAGTTCACAGCTCGCTCTTTGCCTCATATTTGTACTATTAATGCATTTAAGGTTCAATCCTGCAGGGTGCCCCCAATCCAGCAAAGCGCTTGGGTACATGCCTAACATTAAGCATACGCCTCAGTTCTTTGCTGGATCAGAGCTAGAGGGCTCAGCATCTTGCAGACAGTACAAATGAGTACAGGGGGACACTTAACATTTGTTCTGCAGCAGGAAATCTGAGCAGTATATTGATTAAACAGAGGTACGGCAATAAAAAAAACACCTCAAAAAGGCAAACACAAAAGATTAGAGATGCAATAGGATTTTTTAGTCAGTTACCAAGACTATTGTATCTAAGAATGGGGAGAGGGGTGAGTTGATTGATTGTCGTTCAGGGAAAGGAAAACCCCTTTTTGATATTACTGATGAACAGCTGCCCCCAGCTCTTCATGGTATTATGATTAAAAGGTTTTACAATGACCTCTGCCTGCTCCATGACTGAAGTAATTGCAGTGATCATTCAATCTGTGATTTCAAAACTCATGCACCTTCAGCCATAATCACAGTAACTAACATCCTCAACTCCTCGCTCTTCTTTTTTCCTTCTTATTAGCTTATATCTTTTTTTTTCCCAATGTCACCACTCCCCACATACACTGAAAAACTCTACATAGTTTTGTTGAAAATCACTGACCAGAAACACTTTGGCCTCATATCTTATCGGTCAATTTAAGAGAGAGTTGTGAATTGCTCAGAACTTAGCCACAGGACGAACCTCAAATATTGCTAATATCTATGCTGTGGTAGCACAAAGACACCAACCAAGTTGGGGGCCTCACGTGCTGGGTACTGTATCAACACATAGTAAATGGCACTCCTTGCTCCAAAGAGGTTACAATCTAAAAGAAAAGACATAACAGGTGGATGAGACAAACAAATGGGTCAAGGAGGATGGACAAGAACAGGAAGTCATGATATATGAAGAAAATTATAACTTAATTAGCATCACAGAGACTTGGTGGGACAACTCCCATGATTGGAGTACCAGCAATGAGGGATATAGCTTGCTCTGAAAGGATAGGTATGGGCCAGGGGGAGGAGGCGGTATTGCATTGTACATCAAGAATGTATACACTTGCTCTGAGGTCCAAGGGGAAGTGTTGAGTCTCTGTGTGAGTATAACAAGGGGAAAGAACCGCACGATGTTACAGTGGGGGTCTATAACAGACCACCAAATCAGGAAAAAGAAGTGGATGAGTCATCCTACAAGCAGGTAACAAGATTAGCTAACGCACATGAGCTAGCATTAATGGTGGATTTTAACTTGCCTGATATCAGTTGGAAGACTATTGCAGAAAAACCTAATACATGCTGCAAATTCTTAGCATGTGTAGGGGACAGCTTTCTGATCCTGAAAATTGTGGAAACAACTGCGGGGGGGGGGGGGGGAACATTTTGGATTTGGTTTTGACCAACAGGGATGAATTAGTTGCAAATGTGAAGGTGGTCGGGAACTTGGGAGGAAGAGATTGTGATCTGATAGAATTCAAGATCCTATGGAAAGAAGGACATGAGAACAGCAAAACAGGGACACTGGACTTCAGAAAGTCAGATTTCAACCAATTCAGAGAACTAGTAAGCAAGGTCCTGTGGAAAGACTAATTAGAAAGCAAAGGAGTCAACAGGGGCGGGCAGTTCTTAAAAGATGTAACACTAAAAGCTCAACATCAAGCTATTCCGATGCAGAGGAAAGATAAGAGCCACAGGAGGTCAATGTGGCTGCATAAGGAGCTTTTTAGCTATCTAAAAATGAAAAGGGATACATACAGGAAATGGAAGGAGGGCCATGTCACCAAGGAAGTATACATGAGAATAGCGAAAGCGTTTAGGGAGAAAAATCAGGAAAGTCACAGCTGGCAAGGAATGTTCGAGATAACAAGAAGGGGTTCTTCAAATATGTCAGACAAAAAAGAAAGATAAGGGATGGTTGGGTCTGCTGCTCAATGGAGAAGGTGAGCGGGTAATGGGAAATAATATGAGGGCAGAGCTGCTCAATGCCTACTTTGCTTCAGTCTTCTCACATAAAATAACATGTGACCAGATGATTAGTAAAATTACCATAGACAATAAAGGGGAAGAGATGCAGATCAGGATAAGTAAAGAACACATCAGATCAATTTGAATGATTCAAATCATCAGGGCTGGGGCTATTCATTTGAGGAATTCACTGAAAGAATTAGCTGAAAAAATCTTGGCACCACTAGCAATATTTACAAACTCATGGATGACAAGAAAGGTCCCAGAAGACTGGAGACAGGCTAACATAGTGCCCATCTTTTAAAAAGAGGGGGGAAAAGGAGGAGCTGGGGAACTATAGACCGGTCATCCTGACTTCAATACCTGGAGCAATGTATAAAACTTTCAATTTGTGAATACCTGGAGGATGAAGGGGTAATCACTAGCAGGAAGCATGGATTTACCAAGAACAAATCATGCCAAACCAGTTTGATTTCCTTCTTTGACAGGGTAACTGATTTGGTGGATAGGGGGAATGCGGTGGACATAATATACTTGGGACTTTTGACACTGTCCCACATGATATTCTGATAAGTAAGTTGAAGAAATGCAGGTTTGGCGGAACTACCATTAAGTGAATACATAATTGGTTAAACAACCGCAAATAAAGAGTAATTATTAATGGAACAATGTTGGATTAGAGAGAGGTCTCAAGTGGGGTTCCACAGAGATCTGTTCTGGGTCCAGTGTTGTTTAACATCTTTATTAATGACCTGGATATAGGTATAGAGAGCATACTGATCAAATTTGCAGATGACACAAAGCTGGGGAGGTGCCAATACTTCGGAAAACAGAGCTAAAATTCAGAGTGATCTTGATAAATTGGAGAACTAGGCTATAGACAACAAAATGAAATTCAACAAAAACAAATGTAAGGTGCTACACTTAGGGAAGAAAAGCCAAATGCACAAATACAGAATGTGGGGGTGGGGATAACTGGCTTGGCAACAGCACTGCTGACAAGGATCTGTGTAGTTGTGGTGGATCACATGCTCAACATGAGTCAGCAATGCCATGCTGTTGCAAAATATATTATATATATATATATTTTTTCAATTTTAGGTTTAACAGAGTCGTAGCCTGCAAGTCACAGGAAGTAATAGTACCACTCTACTCGGAGCTGGTTAGACCTCAAATAGGTGTCCAATTTTGGTCACTAATGTATAGAAAGCATGTAGAGAAACTGGAAAGGATCCAGAGGCAAGTGACAAAGATGATCAAAGGTATGGAATGCAAGCCATACGAACAAAGGCTGAAGGAACTGGGTATGTTTAGTTTGGAAAAGAGGGGATTCAAGGGGAACGTGACAGAGGTCTTAAGATACTTGAAAGGCTGCCATAAAAAAGATGGAGAAAAAATTGTTCTCTCTTGTCACAGAGAGCAGGACAATGGGTTCAAACTACAGCATATTAGATTAAATCTCAAGAAAAGCTTCTTAACAGTAGAACAATGCCTCAGGAGGTTGTGGAAGCTTCTTCACTGGAGGTTTTTAAAAGGAGGCTGGATAGCCATCTGTCTTGGATGGCTTACCCACAACAAATCCTGCATCTTGGCAGGGGTTTAGATTACATGACCATTGTGATCCCTTCTAACCCTACAATTCTATGATTCTAGTGTGCAGTGTGTAGGTAACAAAAAATAATCAGATGTGCTCAATTCTTAGCCAGTCGGGGGCAGTAATCACAACTCACCACCTGACTTGTCATTATTAGAGTGTTGTTATAGAAGAGGTGAATTTTGAGGGGCGATTTGAAGGACCAGGAAATGGCATTAGAGTCTAATTGGAAATTTCCCCAATATATGGCAGGCACTGGCACAAGAGAAAGTACAAAGGTACTTGAGGGGGAAGTGGACAAACAGGTAATCAAGGCTGCTATCATTGGCAGAGCAAATGTGGGAGCTGACAGCTCGATAAGCTAAATGTGAGGTCTTGTGGGAAAGAAGTGGCTCAAAGCTTGGAAGAATTTGAAGGAATCTCAGAACTGCAATGCAACGGAAGGTGTGAAAGTTATTACCTGCAACACTTTTTTTTATAGGAGCCAAACATTTCTAGTTAAAGAGAGAAGCATTCAACTAAAGATAATTGTAATAGGTGAGGCAAGGTAAATAAGTACTATGCCAAAGAAACACAGACTCTTCTTTAAATGAGGGAGAGGTGGTATATGGTTGGATTGCACAATTCCTTTTTAGCATACAAGAATCCCAATTACTTTTTCATTTCAGAAACCCTAGTTCTATTATGGTGCATTGATTTGCTCCAGACTTCTGTTCTCTATTGCCTGTAAAACATACAAATTTGTATAGATCAGGGCAAAAGTTATTAGAAACACAGCATGAAGAGAAGCACAGTAATGAATATGGAGAACACCTAGCATTTCAGAACATCCTACAAAACCAAAACTTATTTTCATTATGGGAGAAATGCAGAAATACTTCTCTTGGTAGTTCATGGTTTTCTAATTAATGAACTCGGATCATTTGTGAATACTGATGACTGTGCAGTCAAGTAGGCCAAAAAGCCTTGTGTATTAGGAGTATTCATCCCTAAACTGAGAAGCATTGGGTTTTGTTAATGCATCACTGTATCTTTTCTGCTATTTTTAAAACCCAGTTCCCAAAGGTGTATCTTCTTATTAATTATTGATACTTTGCACTTACCTGCCTTTCATTCAAAGATTTGAAAATATTTCACAAACATGACAACAGCGTAGGATGACCAGACAGCAAGTGCGAAAAATCAGGATGGAGGTGGGGGGGTAACAAGATCCCATATAAGAAAAAGACCCCAAAATCGGGACTGTCCCTATAAAATCAGGACATCTGGCAACCCTACAACAGCGTATTGAGCCTTGCCAACTGCAAAAGAGGGCCTGCTGCATTGCACTGGCACAGAATACCTCTTGTGGCTGAATGAGCTTTTAAGTCAATAAGTTACAAATGATTTGGAAAAAAAAGAAATAGCACCATCACCATTTTGGAAAATTATATTAAATCAATTTAATTTGAATCAGGGTCAGTACAGAAACCAAATGCATTTGTGATCAAAATAGTACTAAAGCAAATCCTACAGACTAGGGTTACCATATTTTGTGCCTCCAAAAGGAGGACACTCCACGGGCCCTGGCCCCGCCCCCAGCCCCGCCCCCTCCCCTGCCCCAACTCCGCCCCCTCCCCAAAGTCTCCGCCCCCTCCCCTGCTTCCCGCGAACATTTAATTCGCGGGAAGCCTGGGCAGGTAAGAGGGGGTGTGGAGGGAGGGGGTGCGGCCCAGGCTGGCCCCCCCGGCAGCCCGACCCCGCTGCCCAGCGCACCCCCCCCGGCGGCCCGACCCCGCTGCCCAGCGCACCCCCCCCGGCAGCCCGACCCCCCGGCTCCCGGCCCCGCGGCCCAACGCACCCCCCCGGCGGCCCGGCTCCCGGCCCGACCTCCCGGCCCCGCGGCCCAACGCACCCCCCCGGCTCCCGGCCCGACCTCCCGGCCCCGCGGCCCAACGCACCCCCCCGGCGGCCCGGCTCCCGGCCCGACC